>NC_065910.1:3636363-3939393 GCF_905147045.1 Nymphalis io | reverse complement strand
AGCAGTGATTGAATTAGTGATGCTCCTCAGCGTAGTCTGCAATATTAATTTAAATATTATTTTATATCAATTTCGGTTTAAATTTAACCTATTTTTTATAGCGTGTATAGAATATGTGTATATATATGTGTGGATAGAGTATGTATGTATGTGTTGAACGAGGATTTGCTACATGTGTAACAAATGCGTTTTGAAGGTGAATTGCCGTTGTGACTGAAATCAATCATCTGAGGACTTCATCACAGTATTATAAAAGTCACGTAAATCGGTTAGTCAGATCGTAGAGAATCAATAAAATTAGTATAACATATTTTTACATAAGTCTTTTTTATCATATTCTATTAATTATAATTATATGTCTTTTAAATTATTTTTTTTTCAATTTTTGTTTCATAATAAAGGAATGTCTGCAATGTCAAATTGTGGTGACAAAACGCGTTTCTATTCCTATTCTTAATACTTCGCAATATATACAGTATACTCCTTTGTTTGTGTAACGTTAGATTTAAAAATAGTCTAAAAACTATAGTAAAAATACGTTTGTTAATAAAATATTAGGTTGACTGCCTCGTTGGTCTAGTGGCTTGATATAAGGCCGCAGACCCGGAGGGGGTCTGCGGCCTTATACCCATAGGCCTGGGTTCAATTCCCAGGTCGGGCCAATGAAAGCTATTGGGTTTTTCTGTCAGAAAATTCTCAGTAGCAGCCCGGAGTCTGGAAGTTGGAAGTGTGAACACTCCCGTGCCTCGGAAAGCACGTAAAGCCGTTGGTCCTGCGCCAGAACTCTTTCCGGTCATGTCGGATTGCCGTCCCATCGGATTATGAGAGTTAAGGAAAAGAGAATGCACCTGTGTATGTGCACACACTTGTGCACTATAATATCTCCTGCGTAGTTGGCTAATCTCTCTTGAGATTGGCCGCCGTGGCCGAAATCGGTCTGGAGGGCATTATTATTATTATTATTATTAGGCTTACACAAAGTCCTGCCACAAAGTAAATTATTTAATAACTTAATAAAAACCAGCAATTTCCTAATCTTCAACACTTATGTCAAGTTTTTATTACGAAGCAAAATAATTGTAATAAGATTTCGAAACCCGGGAACACTTCGGCTACTTCAATTTTCTGTCAGAAATTTTCGTAGCACAAAGTCCCACCGCAAAGATTTTAATAATTTATTTAATGAAATCACTTGTGAAATCACTGCTGAGAATTGACATAAGGAATGTAGTGCGAATGATATCATATTATTTACTACAAAAGATATTTCATTGTGTTATTCTATAAGGAATTCAATTTGTGTATATTGAGTTAAATCTTACAATTACAGATTCAAACCCAAGCAAACATAACTCGGTCAGGAGTTTTCAAATCGTCAGGAAACCTGAGTACGTCAGATTTTTATCCTGCCACGTTTTTATCTAACCGGCATGGAAACAGGATGGCGGTGTTAGCTCCAATTCTTCTCCTCAATAAGAGTGTGGGCCTCATCATGCCCAGCCTTGGAAAAAATCCCTTGCTGTTACTTTACTACTTTTATATAAAGTTGCGTGCGTGAGTGCGTGATACATATACACTCGAACATGATAAATTTTATATGCAAAAGCCTTGATCACGACAAAAACTTACCTTTTAACATTGACCTTGAGATATTGTTCTTGAAATAATTTCAGTCCGATCGATTCGATTCGACCTGAATTTAGTTAATTGATTTTGTTTCGGTAAAGCTACGTTTACACTTGAATATTCACTTGAAGCTATAATAGCGAAAAATCATAGTATGAGTCACCAGTAGCTAATGTTTTCTTTACAAATTAACTAACGACCTCGGGAATCTATATCTATCTACTAGACCATCTAGGCAGAAGTCACACACAGTAAACATAAATACCTACTAAATACGAAATTAAATTCAAATTATTCGGAGTTGCTATAAAATTTTATCACATATAACACTAATATGATAACTTTCACATAAATTCACTAGCAGCTCTCCCGCTAGCAGCCTCGTGTGTTATCAACATTCAGATCCTTCGGGAACTAACTTATTTCGGACATAACATTTGTTGGATTTACATGAATATATGAAAACTCGATGTTTCTTGTGGTTTTACGTGATCTGCTGTATTCCCAAACGGATAACTGTAATCTGTTTATACAAGATTGAGTCGTGAAATACTGCATGAATAGATTATCATTATTGATAAACAATATTAAGAGTTTTGAAAATATGCTCATAATTTCTGTTTTTATTATACTGTTCATATTTATAATAATTGATTCTCTCTGCTTTAATTTTTTTTTAATGTCAGGGTTTATAGCATGCTACATTTAAACTAACAATAATTTTGAGAGCTCTTTTAAATATTTTGAAACTATTTTACGCTAAATATATTTTGGCGTGGATGCCTGAGCTTAGAGTGTCACGTGTCTTGCTTAAGCGGGCAGACGACGGCACTATGGTTGACATGGTGCTGCTTTACGCACTGATGAAGGGGGCGTGGGTTGACCTTTACATAACGGAGTGAGATAACTTCCATCTCCTAAGGAGAGCTTCGCCAAAGTACGAGCAGAGCTCGACACAACGGGTGCGTACGCGAAAACGGTTCCATAGTTTCTCCAATCCATGACATGAACGGTCATCGCATGGGTTTTAGTGGATAGGTATTTCACATAACTATCCTATAAAGTTGCAAATCCTGGTTTACTGGGTTGAAATCCTAAGCCAGGCTGATAAAAGTTATTAGGTTATCTTGTCATAAATTTATCCGTAGAATTAACGGAATCGGAGTATTACTCTCTTACACCTTCCTGCTCCACTTGGCCTCTCTCCGATTCTGTTGGCTCAGCTGAAATTTAACCTAACCTAAATTTAGCCTAAAAGATAACATTATTATATCTATTCTCGATACAAACTACCGTTATATCATCTTTATATATTTATATATAAATATGTTAAAATTTTGCATAAAGCTTATGGTCCAGTCAAAAAATTGTTTACGTGAGCAGCTGACCCCTTAACAATATTTTAAAGTTGAAAGTGTGTTCATTGATTTGTCATTTTGTTGGTTTGTCGTTCTATCAAGTAGCAACGGAACAGCAACGTGTCGACGTTATTTTTATAGTCTGAAAATTAACATAGGCTTTTTATCTCGAAGAACATAGTCAGGGTAAAACCTCACAGAAAAACTAGCTTTTAATATAATTTAGTGAAATCCGATCCAAATTTATATCGAGTTTCGAAAAACAGATTATGGAACGAACAAAAACTATATTGCATGTTTGGATCATATATCATTATCCATAATATACTTATAAGGTTAAAAATATGAGGTGGTATAATACAAGTGTCGGGTAGTGGCACTGTCATGCCATAGAAATTATAGTCATGTCGTACTAATCTTGATATAAGAGATAGAACAAGAGACACTATACCCTGTGTCGTTTTTTAAGAAAACATCGACATACATGTATAAATAATAATGCTTAAATATGCATACTATAGACATAACGCAGTGGTCAGAACAGGTGAATCTTGAAAAAATATATATTTCGTGTTTTAAATTCATATCGGGCTAGGCGGTATAATTCTGTCACATGTGTCACCAACCTACACTACCAGTGTGATGGTATATGCTCTAAACTTTTTCTTCTTTTCAGGGAAGCATTTTCCGAGCAGCATGACATTTATATGCCATTAATTTTTTTTAATTTTAATTTGTATAATTATATGAAATCTTAAGTCTATGTATGTATGTTTATGAATTTCATTTCTTGTTTAGATTTTCAAAATATTGAATTTATTGTTCTATTCAATACACTCGATAAAAAGAAATAATTATAGGTTAATATAAATGGCAGGCTTTTATTGTATTAGTTTTATAAATAAACTCTTTGTTTTTTTATATATCCCTTTTCGATTAAATTGTGTATATTACATACATGTATATATTATATATTTTGTTAAAATATCGAGTAATTTATTATGTATGCCAATATAAAATTGAAGGCATATCGTACTTATTCGCACTAGCTGTCCGTCTCTAGTTGACGTGAAATGAGGATTTAATCCCGAGCTGATTTTTATGTGCTTATTTACGTAGCAAATATATATTAACACTGGTTCGAAATACAAATTGTTAAACGAAATATGTGCTAAGATTAAATGTTTAAAATTAACATAGTATTTATTTTGATAGGAATATATTTATGTCAAATAAACTTATCGTTGTCGTTATTTATTTGGTATTGCCAGCTTTTAAATATTCTGCAGATCTACAAATCTCTTATATAATAAATCTTTTACGTACCAGTTTTAGTTTTTGCAGTCTCGCAGTGTGTATAATTTCGCAGTGTGTTGCTTCGAAAGCGTCTAGACTGACAATTTTCTCTTCGATTACTTTTCATATTAAGCTACTAGTCCATGACTTCGTACGCATGAATATCGATTTTATTGCAATATATTAAATAAACGCATTTTAATTTTTTGATAAATTCAATGTACAGACACGTTTTCTACCTTTATTATATTTCACGCGGACGAAGACCCGGGTGCCTATTAGTTATAATACAAAAAAATGTTACACTTTTAAAATTTAAAATTCAACCATAATTTTTGCATATATTTGCAGTAAAATAAATTAAAGTTAAATGTTCCACTGCTGAATAAATATTATTCTCATCTCAAGGTATGTTTGGAGCTTACTTCACCACTCTACTCTGACTTACTACTCAGACTGACTTAGTAATACATTATCATTAGTCTTATCGTTTTTCACCGGCACAAAATGCAATATAAACAAGATTTAATACATTGAGTTTGTAGCTACGATCTTGTGGAATCAACGTGTCATATCTAATGATCCATCACAGCTTAGAAGCGATTTATGAAATATCTGTAACATTTATTTTTGAGTCAATCAGCAAATTGATAGCAAGATCTTTAGCTCTCGATATACTGATTTTTAATTTAAAACCGTTAAAAAAATGTAAATAAACTCATATGGAAATTTGCTTGCATAGTGTCTTGGGAATATATGAATTTTTGAACACGATATTGATGGATCAGCGTTGGCAGGAATTAATGTAGAGCGGCAGGTCAATGATTTTGTATATTATGTAGTGTTAAATATTTACCTATCATATCATCATAGTAATTGTGGTGGAAATCGATAGGTTATGATAATATCATGATTATAATTTTCATTTTATGATTCATAATTTGAATTTATTACTATTATGACAAAGTGAAGCTGATTATGTACTTCTGATCAGTTTCAACATCGGCGGCCAATCTCAAGGGAGACTTTTTTTATAGAATAGGTTGGCGGACGAGCATATGAGTAAGTGGTCACCAACGCGCATAGACAATGGCATTGCAAGAAATGTTAACCATCGCTTACATCGCCAATGCACCAACAACCTTGGGAACCAAGATGTTATGTCAATAGTGCCTGTAATTACAATGACTCACTCACCTTTTAACCCGGAATACAACAATACCAAGTACTGCTGTTTTGCAAAAGAATATCTGATGAGTGGTTGGTACCTATCCAGATGAGCTTGCACAAATTCTTACCACCACTCTTTCACTGGTGGTAGGGCTTTGTGCAAGCTCGTCTGGGTAGGTACCACCCACTCATCAGATATTCTACCGCAAAACAGCAATACTTGATATTGTTGTGTTCCGGTTTGAAGGGTGAGTGAGCCAGTGTAATTACAGGCACAAGGGACATAAAATCTTAGTTCCCAAGGTTGGTGGCGCATTGGACATGTAAGCGATGGTTGACATTTCTTACAATGCCAATGTCTAAGAGCGTTGGTGACCACTTACCATCAGGTGGCCCATATGCTCGTCCGCCTTCCTATTCTATAAAAAAAAACCAGTAAAGGCTAACTAGCCAATTGTACAGGGCATATTATAGTGTACAAGTGTGTGCGCAAACACAGGTGCACTCTTTAATCCGTCACTCTCACTTACGGGACAACCAATCCGACACGGCTGAAAGTAGTTCTGGCGTAAGACCAACAGTATTACGTGCTTTCCAAGGCACGGGAGTGTACACAGTTCCAGTTTCCAGACTCCGGGCTGGTACTGTGACTTTTTAATAACATTTTATTGGCCCGACCTGGAATTTGAATCCAAGAACTCAGGATCTGCGGCCTTAAATCTAGCCACTAGACCAACGAGGCAGTTAGGTGAAGCTTTCGCTTATATTTTAATTGATGCTACTCTGAAGATGGCATGGCACATATCTGAAACATTAGCTTATCTGTAATTCCTTATCCGTTCCTAAAAACAAGTCGATGCCTTAGCCCAAAATATATTCTCATTGCGAACAAATTGTTATATTTGTATTTCATGAAGCCGATATGAATTATTCAAATGTTCAAAAAGCATGAGTGAATATGGGCTCCGTCCATGGTTATAAGTTTGATAAGTTAAATTAAAGGGTCGTATTTGTTCAGGGTTTATGTTTCAAATTTGAGTTGAATAATCAGTAACATGATGTAGTCTGGTTTTGCTGGTTATTGGAAAATTATTCGTGTACCTTGATTAAAAAAAATATTAATAAGAATAGTATATTAATTTTTTTAATACCTTATATTGGTCATTAAGTCAATTTTATTGAATAGAGAAAGTTTGATGAAATAAGTTTATAGGGCAACTCCCTAAAATCCTATTGAGTCTTAAGTAGGTAAGAAAGCAGAGATAGCGCAGTGAATAAGATAAAGAAAGACACTGGTTCAAATCTGAACGACAACCATTGACTTTTTTTATTTATTTTTTTCATATTCATCTGCCTGACGCTTAATGATCACAGCCAGGAAAATTATTTGTATTGGATTATATTCTGTGTAATATGTCCGTCTAGAGCAATGTCAGTTATCTTACATACACATTCTGCTTGTCTGCTTTATGGCTGGTTACATTGTGGTTACTTCACAGCACGTGTTCCATCATCTGGTTCATCTCAATTCTCATATTGTGATATTAATATATTTTATAATATTATGTATTAAAAAATTATTATTACTGGCTCAATTTTGTACGTTAATTATTTTTAACGTACAAAATTGAGCCAGTACCTATATAATTTATAACCTGTCATAAAATAAACATTAATTTTCTTTCATAACGAGATTAAATAAGCAATAAAAATGTCAATATATACTCGTTCTACATCCAAACGTTTGGTAATTAGTCGCTACGAAAACAATGTCGAGGGTTTTACCATTTTTACAATGCAAAGAACTATATTACGTAAATGGATCATGCTATATACTTGTTCACAAATGACCCAATTATTTTCCTTTTTTAGCAAACAGTCTTTCATTGCGGGACTGCGCTTGACAAGGTAGCAAGGACTTGCTTTAGTTCAAAATGTGAAAACTACTGCAATGTTTTATAAATCTAGCTCGAAAAAGCCAAAATAGTTTTTTCACTGTTTTTATACTCAACACTATTAATCTTTCTCACCGAATTTTTGCACCAAAAATAGCATGTGAATCTTAGATGAAAATCGCGATTTAAAAAAAAAAACAAACATGAATGTTTCGTTATTTTAAATAAATTTTAATATTAAGTATTTTAGTTTTTATTGTCATCCGCTCAAAAAATGTGGTCAATATTGCAAAATATTAAAACACTTTTAAAAATGCAACTCATTCATAAAACTATAAAGAATCACAAAATAACATGACATACCGAGACGTCAATACTATGACGACTTTCCGACTGGTTTATTTATTCAAGGTTGTCCAAGGAGCTAGTGGGTTATGTTTAGAGTTCCTCTCAAGGATCAGAAATGTTGTGATTTGACAAAAAACTATATTAACCGATATTACTCAGAGAATAAGCAAGCTGAAGTGGGGATAGGTCACAAATTCGTAGGCCGTGATATATTGAGTGGGAACCACGTCTTGGCAATTACAAGAGAAGACGTCCGCAGGCTAGGTGGTGTAATATACGAAAAGTGACTGGTGGCGGTTGGAGAGGCTCTAAGAGAAGAATACAGCCTGAAGAATTTAACGATGATAATGATGATTAATACTTAAAAGCAACACAACATTTCAGCTCAATCGGTCAGCCATTAAGCACCATACCCACACATAAAAACAGTTTAAGTTAAATAAAAACTCGTAATAGAATTATACTAATAAACAAGTAAAACCCACTCAATCAAGGTTTGTTATTATTTATAGAGAGATTGGCATTGACAACCGAACTAATTCAAACTAATTACGGAGTTGGTCAAAGTTTTAGAAGACTGAGGTTATCAAATTCGATTTAACGATTTCATTAGATGGGTTATCCCTGCCTGAACTTTTATGAAGTTATTTACGTTAACTGAAATAGGATCGCATGAATATATTTAAATGTAACTTTTATTTTATCGCCAATATTGTGATATTGTTCAAGTAATATACCAAAATATTGACTAAAATAATAAGTCCATAAAGTCAATGCTTGCATGAATTTGAACCCTGGGATTCACGTGTCTAGCCACAGGCCACCTCAGTTCTGATAAGATATAATATGCTGCCTAATTAATATGTCATAGAATAGACAATCACATGGTTAGCAATGGTCTCAAATTTTCATCTATCATGTGCGTTTGAATGACTATTGAAATCGGCTGGTTCATTTTCTTCCAAGAGTATAGGAATTCTTATTGCTAACATTTTTTCCACCATACCATGTGGTGATGATTTTTATAATTGTTATATATACCTATTTAAATCCTACTAAATGGAAGTATAAACAAATATAATATGTATTTAAAAAAAATAAGTTTGACTGGCTGCGTTTTACGCAGTTAGCAGTGACCCTGCCTCTCAATCCAGGGTCGCGGGTTCGATTCCCGCGAGTCTAGGTGTATTATGTATAGTTTCATGTACCTATATATTATATATTTAATCGATACTGCCTTAATGTGTCCACTACTAAGCCGCTGCTGCTACGTGGAGTCATATGTCCGAAAGTCTGAAAAAGATCGATTCAATAGCGCCTTTGTACATCGTTTCTCGCTTTTATATTTAAAACATAGTGCTGAAGAAGTGCGCGGCGGAGCTGTCTCCTGTGTTAACGCGCCTGTTCCAACTTTCTCTCTCTTCGGGATGTGTGCCAGAGGCTTGGAGAAGAGCTAATGTGCAACCGTTTCCAAAAAAAGGGGATCGGTCTGACCCGGCAAATTATCGGCCAATAGCTATCACCTCAGTACTTTGTAAGGTGATAGAACGGATTTTAAACAACCAACCGATCCATTACCTAGAAGATCACTCTCTAATTAATGATCGTCAGTACGGGTTTCGACCAAAACGGTCCACAGGTGATCTTCTAGCGTACGTAACACACCTCTGGGGTGAAGCTATCGACAAGCATGGAGAATCTGTACTGGCCGTCGTCGCGTTTGGACTCTACTACCACTTACCATCAGGTGGAGTAGTCATTTGCCTTCCCAGCGAATATATATAAAAAAAAACATTGTTCTTCAATTTAGTGTACAATAAAGTATGTATCTTCGGACACATGAAATTTCAATGAAACTCTTCAAACAGTCTTTAACAGTTTTTACTTCGGTGTTATTATGATTGATTAAATTATTGAAAAAAAATTTATTGAAAGTTATTATTATTCAACTTAAATTTTGAAATTTTTAATTAATTACTATTTATTGTTTTCTTATTTAAATTATTTTATTATATATTTTTAATGTGATGATTGAAATGAGTGCACTCGTTAATTATAATATTTACTAATATAGCTTTATTTTTATTATTATTTTTTCTTTAGAAATGTGATAACAATTTTCAGTAATTTTTTAATCATTTTTTATATTTTATTATTAAATATATTGCTTATGTTATAATTTATTTATACTGTACCTTAAAATGCATGTTGTGGCCGATTAAGAGTCGCACATTTTATGTAAGTGGAATCAATCAATCAATCAACAGCCAATCGTTGTCCACTGCTGAACATAGGCCTCTCCCAAGGTGCGCCAAAGCTCCCTGTCCTCCGCCTTCCGCATCCAGTTGGTGCCCGCCACCTTCTTAAGGTCGTCGGTCCACCTGGCTGGAGGGCGCCCTACGCTGCGCTTGCCGATTCGCGGTCTCCACTCTAGGACTCGTCTGCTCCAACGGCCATCGGTCCTACGACATACGTGACCAGCCCACTGCCACTTCAGCCTGCTAATTTTGCAAGCTATGTCGGTGACTCCGGTTCTTTTCCGGATAATCTCATTTCTGATCTTATCCTTCAAAGATACTCCGAGCATAGCTCGCTCCATAGCACGCTGAGCGACTTTGAATTTGTGGACTAGTCCCGCAGTTAGTGTCCACGTTTCGGCACCGTATGTCATGGCAGGTAAGACGCATTGGTTGAAGACTTTCGTCTTCAAACATTGCGGTATAGACGACTTGAGGACTTGACGAAGGTTGCCAAATGCTGCCCATCCCAAGCGAATTCTTCGATCGGCTTCCTTCTCGAAGTTGTTCCTACCGACTTGTATTACCTGTCCTAGGTAGGTATATTCACTAACAACTTCGAGAGGTTTCCCCTCGACGTATATCGGTCCCGGCACGACATGCCTATTGAACATGACCTTGGTCTTGTCCAAGTTCATACCGAGACCGACACGCCGGGAAGACTCGCCTAGGCTACGCAGCATTTCGGTGAGTTGTTCCAGCGACTCTGCTATGATGACGATATCGTCGGCAAATCGAAGGTGTGAGATGTACTCGCCGTTTACATTGACTCCATACCTAGTCCAATCCAGCGTTTTGAAAACGTCTTCCAACGCGTTGGTGAACAGTTTCGGGGATATTACATCCCCCTGTCTCACCCCTCTGCGCAGTTGGATCGCCTTCGTCTTACAGTCCTGGATGTGGACAGTCATTGTAGCGGCGTTGTACAGACATCTCAGTACCTCGATATATCTCCAATCGATATGACATCTCTGCAATGAGTCGAGCACTGCCCAGGTTTCGATGGAGTCGAAGGCTTTCTCGTAGTCCACAAATGCCATACACAGCGGCTGATTGTACTCTTCGGTCTTCTGCACAATCTGCCGAACAGTATGGATGTGGTCCACGGTGCTGTAGCCTGATCGAAAGCCGGCTTGCTCTGGGGGCTGGAACTCGTCAAGTCGTCTGGCGAGACGGTTCGTGACGACTCTTGAGAACAGCTTATACACGTGACTCAGGAGGGAGATTGGTCTGTAGTTTTTCAAGAGGGTTTTATCACCTTTCTTGAAAAACAGTACCACCTCACTCCCGCTCCATGTTTCCGGGGTCTTGCCATGTTGGATGACGGAATTAAAGAGGCTTGCTAGCTCTTTCAGGACCGGAGTCCCGCCTGCCTTAAGCAACTCTGTTGTGATTCCGTCATCTCCCGGAGCTTTGTTGTTTTTAAGCTGTTCTAGAGCCGCCCTAATCTCTCCTTGGTCAACGACCGGGAGCTCCTCGGAGTAATGGCGCATAAGAGGGGCGCGCTGGTCATCAATACTGATTCCCACGGGTTTATCCGATCTTGAAGAGAACAACTGCCCATAAAACCTCTCTACTTCTCCGATAATCTCAGGCCTAGAGGTAACGACCCCACCATTTTCAGTTTTAAGTTTTGTCAGACGCGGCCTCCCAAACTTGCGAGCGAACACTTTCGATCCCCGATTTTGCTCAATCGCAGCCTTGATGGCACGGGTATTGGAGCGTCGGAGATCGCGTCGCGTCAGCGTTTTTATTGTTCGGTTTAAGGCCTTATCTGACAAAAACGATGGTAGTTCTCGTCGTTTTCTCATGAGCTCGAGTGTCTCAGCAGAGAGTTTTGGTGCGTTGTCTCTTCTCTGTGGCGGAAAACACTTGCGGGATGTGTTTTGCAGTATTTTGACCAGCGTGTCGGTTCTCTCATCAATGCTGCTTATGGTTTCCAACGTGGTGAATTGATTTTGAAGTTCCATTTGGAACTTTTCGGAGCCTTGAGCAGCTTGGAGCATGGTAGGTCGGAGAGTAGACCTCATCATTCTCGATCTTTCGGCTTTTAAGTTGATATTTAGAGTGCCTCGAACCAAGCGGTGATCACTTCCGGTATTAAACCTGTTGATCACTGAAACATCTCTAAATATGTGCCTTTTATTCGAGATGATAAAGTCTATCTCGTTCCTTGTCACGTTATCGGGGCTTCGCCAGGTCCACCTCCTCTGAGGCTTCTTTTGAAAGAAAGAATTCATCAAAAAAGCCCCTGTGCTTCGAGAAAGTTTACCAGCATTTGCCCCCTGTGATTTCTGCAGCCCAAGCCGTAAGGTCCGACTTTCGATTCACCGCTATCTTGTACTCCCACTTTAGCATTAAAGTCTCCCATAACAACATTGTAGTGGGCCTTCGAGGTGTCGTTGAGGGCCTTTGCGATGTCCTCGTACATCGCTTCGACCACATCATCAGAGTATGTCGAAGTTGGCGCATATACCTGTACGACCTTCAGGGAGTACCTGTCGGAAAGTTTTAGGACAAGGTACGCTACCCGGTTCGACACACTACTGATTTCCACAATGCTGCTAATGAGATCCTTTTTGACTAGAAAACCGACACCACCCTGGGAGAGGTTATCACCTCCGCGGAAGTAGAGTAAGTTACCGGACTCTAGAGTTATCGTGTCCTCCCCCTGTCTTCGGACTTCAGATAACCCCAGTATATGCCAGTTTATATGACTTAACTCTACTTCTAATTCGGCGAGGTGATGGTCCAGCCTCATCGAGCGTCCATTATACGTTGCCATTTTCAGTCGTTTTATACGGTAGCCTGCCGTGAACCGGTGATTCTTAGCACCCCCTGCCCTGCCGATACCGCGACCGCTACCTTGGTCGGGCCTAGCGGGCTTGCCGGTAACTGGGGGCCTTTTTTTTGGGCGCATCTGCCATTAATGGAGGGGTTTGCCCATACTCGCCGCGCTGGGCAGGCGTGTTGGCGAGCGCAGTAGGGGGGGTAAGATGTTTATGGGAGGGACGCTGCTGCCCATCCCCCCTTTTCCCCGTCCCTCAGTCGCCTCTTACGACACCCACGGGATGAGATTGGGGGAGTACTATTCTAAGCCGGTACTCCACGGCAAGTGGTAGTAAGTGGAATGTGTTTGTCTTATTATTACATGTAAAAGTGTGGTGACTGCTGATGGTATTTAATAAAATAAAAAAATGTTAAGCTTACAAGTTGCAGTTGACGAGTGAGTAATACACAGTGAACGTCATATAAAAAAATATTATGCCTGATGGTTAACATTAAGCAAATATACGTCTTTTATGTTTTGCGTGAGTTTTCGTGCTTGGCGTTAACAAAGTATTTTTTTATAGAATAGTATAGGACAAGCATATGGGCCACCTGATGATAAGTGGTTACCAACGTCCATAGACATTGGCATTGAAGGAAATATTAACCTTGGGAACAACATTGTGAACTAAGATGTTATGTACCTTGTGTCTGTAATTACACTGGCTCACTCACCCCTAAAACTGGAACACAACAACACCAAGTACTGCTTGTTTTGCGATAGAATATCTGATGAGTGGGTGGTACCTACCCAGACGAACTTGCACAAAGCTCTACCATCAGTAAAAGTATATATGATTTTATAATGAAAAGTATAGTTTTCAACTGAAACAATAAGAGAACTAATTTAATTTAACATAGCTAGTATATTAAAATCATACAGCGAGTGTAATTTAAATATGTGAGTTAGCTAGTTGAAATAAAGAAAAAAGTCCAAGTAAGCTGAAATGAAAGCCAAGTCTCTAGTCGACTTGTGCACGTGAAAAATGTAACTGATTGTAACCGGGACCATACATTCAGGTAATAAGTTGGTGAAACAGTACTTTTAGTCTGCAGCTGGATTGAGGTCGTGTTACAAGCGAGAGCAAGGCATGGCGATTTATTATTTAATTTATTAGAAAGAAACGTAACATGTATGAAGGATTCGGCTTTTATTTTCTAATATTTTTGCTAAGTAAAGAATAAAATAGCTGATGTACGATGAGAAGTTAAATTCAATTACATGATTTTATTCGAATAGATGAATTTCGTGTAACATTTTTTTAAGAAAGTATAATATCTTAATTTATTAACATAAAACCTAATGGTCTAATGGTAAAAGTTGCCATACTTATAGTTTACTACAAAAGAGACACTAAGAAACTTAAATAATAATGAAAAAAATATTTTAAAAATTATTAAAATACAGTTATATGGTTTATAATAACAATTTAAAAAAAATATTATAAAAGTTCAATTTTGACTCGAAACTGGTTATTTCTGAACTTCGAGGTTGGTTTTTTTTCCTTCAAAGTAATAACACTTTGTTTTTAATAAATATTAAACAGATAGGTGGAATAGGATGAAAAATGGGCCATCTGATGGTAAATAGTCACCACCGTATAGGCAATGGTGCTGTAAGAAATATTAACTGACATCGTCAATGTACCACCAACCATGGGAACTAAAATGTTATGTCCTTTAAGCCTGTAATCACACTTCAAACTGGAACACAACATAAGGATGTTGTATATTTTAATAACGTGATATTATTTTTATATTATAACTAAATTAATTTCTTGATCATATATATATTTTTTAATATTTGCCTGGAAGGCAAATGCCTCTACTCCACCTGATGGTAAGTGGTAGTAGAGTCCAAACGCGACGACGGCCAGTACAGGCGGGAAGAATGTTCTGCACTAGCCGCCCCCGCCTTGTCGACCCACAAGATGCCTCTTCACGCCTCGTTTGAAGGAACCCGGGTTTTAAGACGAGGGGAATACGTGAGCTGGTAAGGAAATCCATTTTTTGGAATTGCGACAAAGAAAGGAGTTGCCAAATATCTTTGTGTGCGATAGAATTGTTGTCACAGTTATTATTATAATTTATTGTACACGCGCTATTAATCCATGTGAAAGTACATAGCACATTAAATGTAGTACATATAATACCTGTTAATTAAAAACCCAACTGATTTATTTATAGCTGCATAGTTGTATTTACCGTTAAATTCTAGGCCAGCTTACTTTTAAAAACTTATTTTGATTACTAAATTTCAGGCAGAAAATACTCTCAAATTTTCGATGATTGTTTTGTTGCGTACATGACAATTATACGCATCATCCTAAGCTAAAAAAATGTGTTTCATTTTATATCTAAAGTTTCTTGTAAGAGAGTTCTTGAGAATCGTTAAAGTGGAAAATATATAAATCCGAAACTTGTTGGTCTTGTTGTTGTACAGAAAGATCTCTTGACGTTGCAAAGTTTTCCAAAGTTTTCTTTACTTGGGTGATTGCAAAAATAAATGCTTTATTATTTACTTCGATTCACATATTGCTATTTCATTGCCTTAATTTCAAAGAAAATACAGTATCCCTGAAGTGTTTAAGAGAAACGTACGACAATCTAATCGCAAACGTTCCTGTTATAAACGTTGCTTAGCAACTGCATGGTTAAACGATAATTTCTCTCTTTTTATCATTATTGATTTAACATATGAATAAAGAAGACGCAGCATTGGCTAAATAATCAGATGCAATTACGTGTAAAAAATGGTCCAATAAATAAGACTGGATAATTACGGGTCACTTTTGTGTCCGGAACGCTACAAGGGTTTTTGTAAATCCGTTCGATATTTTAAGGATAAACTTGATTTAACGAAAGCAAGCAGAACTCGGAAGATAGATTAGCCCATTTTCAACAAACGTTCCGTAAACATTTGCTCGGATTTCGCCGAACGTCCAGAATTTTGTAATGCCACGGAAAGGGTGCAAAATCGTAAAGAGGAAAAAATACTGAAACTAACAAATGGCCGCTTGCGTGAGCACAATTCAGGTGCCTTTGAATAATTTAATTGATGACTGAAAAGGATAATGTAAGAATTTTATTGCATTTAGCGCAAGCTTTGGGATATTGTTAATAAAAATAACTGAAATAAAATTTTGGCTAACTGTTCAAGATTATTTTATATTATTATCAAGAAAGTTCTTATTATAAGTGTCATCATTATATAAATACATATATATAGGCCTCTGCATCTTTGACAGATGATTTAAGCGGCATCGCGAAGGCACTTGCGTTCATGACTGAGGTGAGCGAAGTGTCCTCTCCGTGGATGCTGCTACGCCTGAGCCAGGTGACTTTATGGCAACACGGGCTTGCCCAGTACCCATGCCACCCTCTCCTCCTCCCCAGCAGGATCCGCAGGAATGACGAGTCAATACGTGTGGTGCTGGTTTGGCCGCAGGTGACTGGCTTACGCCTAAACGGAGGCATCGCTCCGGGTTTAATATTAGTTTTCCTTCTTCTTTGGCGTGACGCTGGGATAATTTTGGGAAACAACGTATCAAGGAGAGGGGTGAGGATACTGTGATCACGAAAGATACAGGAATGTGACACTAGTAGCTAGAGCCGTCCGGGGTCGCGTACCCGTAGTGATTCCAACCAGCTATCGGACAGATAACTGGAAGATCCACCTTCTGGACACATAAATACATCAATATGAATTTATAATAAAACCGGTAAAAACTCTTATTGAAGCTATAATAACAAATCATATAGGCTTTTTGTAAAATAATATATTTCTTTTTTATAATATATGCAAGTGGACGAATATATGGGTCACCTGATGGTAAATGGTCATTGTAAGAAATGTTAACCATCGCTTACATTGCCAATGCGCCACCAACTTTTTATTTTTATTTCATTATTGTTTGTAATGAAAAAATTATTTGTTTCAACTTTGTAAGGCCATTTTTAAAATTAACTATAAAATACCCACCTATTTTTATAAACTATTACCGCTTACTAGCTTCCTAAAACATAGTACTTAAGATGGAATGGCGAATTAACTTATACAGATTATGTTACCTCTGTTCTCGAGTAAGTGACTATCATATTCGTTATTGATATATAAATGTCTTCAAACCCTATAATTATAGATTGTCATTTCACAAAAGATTGTCCAGGAAAGTAGACTAGTATCATAATATGAGAACAAGCAATCTAACCTGTTGCTGAAAGGCTTTGGGACAATATATGCGGCACAAAGCCTTCCCGTTGACATATTTATTGCCTCCGATTGACGTGGCCGGATGAAACATGGTTTCGAAACGTGAAGGAAATTTCTATAGACCTGTACCTGTTTGGTTTGATTAAATAGAAATAAAAAGTTTTATTGGATACACAGTAGTATTGTCATTAGAAAAAAAGGAAATGCAAAATTATATGTAATTGTTAGTATTCGTCCACTGTTCGAAATTTGAACATTTTTGAACATTTGAGGAAAAGCTAAAAACTAGCGAATAATATGTATATAAATGATATTTATTGATTCGCTTACTGTAAATTTTGCACAATCGAAGGATTGTAGAGTTGGTCCTGAAGGTCTTTCTGAAGCGGCATATGAAGTATAATAACATTGACGTTACTATCTGTATGGTGCTGTGAAATTTATGAGAGTTGAATTTCTATCGGCCTGCCTTGGAGGTAAGACCGACTCGAATTATGGTAAATGGTTTTCTCTACTCCCTTGCGTGCAAGGTGAAAAAATATTTTTTTCAGTAACAAAACTAACCATTTTCATTACTTCACACCGTATTGATTTATCGATTTATTTATTAATTAACATTGTTTAAATACACGTAAAATATGGTTCGACGGGATGATCCAAGAAGACCACATTTTTATCTGTATTATTTATCGAAAATTGTTATACATTTTTAAATACAAATAATATGATAAAAGGAGGATGAACCTTTATAAATAAAAGCAGCAAACATATCGTATATTAACATGTCATCATTACAGGTACATGGGACATAACATGGTAGTTCCCAAGGTTGGTGGCGCATTGGCGATGTAAGAGATGGTTAACATTTCTTACAATGCCAATGACTATGGGCGTTGGTGACCACTTACAGGTGGCCCATATGCTCGTCCGCCGACCTATTCAATAAAGAAAAAAGGATTTTGATTTAATCCAAAAACCAAAAAGGTATGCATTTAATATTAATATATTTGCATACCAACGGAAATTCCAGAAGTTAAACAAACAATACATCATTAAAAAAAAATTGTCCTTAAAGATGTTTTTACAATCGCGTTGATTTGGTATTAATATCATATTTTATTTATAACTCAAGTAACGTCGGTTCCTCTACTCATATTTTTGATATAAGGGCTTCTCAATCTGTTCGAAGAACTTACCAACAGATAAACGTAGCCCATTTCGCTATGTTATGTCCTTGTCGCTTCTATAAAGTATTCAAAAATGATCCTTATTAACAAGTAATAGAGTTCAAATATATAACTTGACCGTGTTAACCATATACAATTTTATAGAATCCCTCGGAGCCTTTAGAATTTCTCGGATAAGCGGACATGAGAGTTAGTAGTTTATATACTTTTCTAAGATATTAATGTTTGATTTCTTTGACAGTTTTAAAATCATATATGTTTTAATTTCGAATATAATGAAAACAATTGTTTGCAAATTATATAAAGTCTATATTAAAGTTTCACATTGTGATTTTCGAGTAATGTTAATATTTAAAACTGCATAGTGTAGTGGCTGGTTATGATGCAACAGATCGTGAAGACCCGGGTTCATGTATCAGATGGAGTAATTTGTCATGGTGGTTTTGGTTTGGTGATTGTGTCAAATTGCAGTTTCGAATTATGAGAGTACACGAAATTTGCACATACCTGCGCAGGTGACTAGTCTCCGTTGATTCACCCAGGGTGAATGCGGTCTAAAACGTCATCTTCATACTTAAATCAGTTGTAGTTAATATACAGACTTTGTATACATTTGTATACAAAATCTGTATATTATACTTTGTATGCATATACTTTGTATTATGTTTAAGAAATTTTATCTAATCTAACTATTGTAATACACCATCTCGTAATCCTGACGATGTAATGTGTGGTTACTCATACTAAAGCGTCAATGTCTATGGCTTGTGGCGACGTTTTACTATCATGAGTCTCATTTGCCCGTGGGCCTACCCTTTTTTACACAATATATAGTCTATTAATCGATAAAATTATAGCAAAAATAATAACTCATTGTTATTTTAGAAGAAATAACTAGTATGAATATTTAATGACATTGTGTTAATTAGTTAAGTAATTACTGAAAATTATCAATATCTTTGTAATAGAAACGATATTTTTGTTTTTTTTTTTTTCATATAAGAACAATGCATTGTTTTTTCTTAAGCATACAAATTATTGGGATAACAAATGCATCAGGCGAAATAAAGCTTTTCCTTTGAAATTTCCTTTAATAAATTTTTTTCAGCATCCGATTTGATCCGCAGTGGGACTTTAAGTGCTGTTTGTTTACTTTACCTGAATGTATCTTCAAGATACTGTTGTAATACCTTTAAAGTCTAGTAAATTTACATTGTTTTAAAAAAATCTGAAAATAAATAATTATAAATAAATAATAAATATTGCTTAAAATTTTTCAGTCTACGTCCTTTGTCAGTAGCTTTCCTTAGGTATTGTTGATGTACAATTGTGATACTAAAAGTACAGTTGGACTCAAATAAAATACGTATTAACAAAGTATAAACGTTTTAACGTAGATGTGACGTCACATAACTCATAAGCTAAAATTTAAAATAAAAATGAACACAAGAATACATAAGGTATTCCATAAAAAATAAGATATTGTTAAGAAAATAATTATAACACATTATCAAAAAAAACTTCCAAAGAAATTCGATCACTATTATTTGAGACATAGATCTTATATACAAATAATAGGAAGTATAACTTCGTATTTATATTCGAATAAGGTGACGAATTAATAATGTAGTATGTTATTAGCGTTTTCTTCAAACATTTACGTCATGTTCATTAGCAAGAAATTCTTATCACCGAGGGTAATTTTCATTATTTATTACATTGCCCCCAGTCACTGATCGAATTCGATAGTGTCCACCTCCGTTATTTAATGTTTAAGGTTATATTTCACCAGTCTTGCTATGCGTGGCATGATAAGGAAAGAAAATAATTAAGAACAAAACTTACCAAGAATAAATGATAAAAAATAAAACGTTCTTTATTTAAAAATATTTATTAATTATAATAAAATTAATATTCATTATAATATTTGTTATTTAAATAATCGTTTTTATATAGTTTCAATGTACTTACAAACTATTAGTCCGATTTGGAAAACTATATTTGCTTTAGATAGTTAATTTGTTGATAGATAGTCCAAAGGTTGATTTATAATATGGAGCTGCAAGCCTCGGGAACGGAGTAGCCACAGTTAACGCCAATGATAACGCACGGATCGAATTGT
This sequence comes from Nymphalis io, assembly GCF_905147045.1. Lineage (NCBI taxonomy): Eukaryota > Metazoa > Arthropoda > Insecta > Lepidoptera > Nymphalidae > Nymphalis > Nymphalis io. The sequence goes on along the minus strand of NC_065910.1, from coordinate 3,919,052 downwards.
ACAGGTATTTTGTAATCTGTTAATAAAAACATACATGGTATTTTTAAATATTTTTGCTTGATGGCAACATGGTGCTTAACTTTATGATACAAATAGCTTATGTTAATTTAAGTTAAACGGGTTATCGTGATTTTAGATAAATCAAATAGCAAATCGCTAACATTTTAAACTTTAGATATGATAATATAGTGTTGAAGGGAATACTCAAAGTCCTATATTTAATTTACTTCAGGAGGTTATGATCAGGAATAATTGGTTTTTGTTGAATTCTTCATTTTCATTCTTTGAAAGTGCAAAAGCTACTACCAAAATAAACTATTACCAAAGTAGGTGGACCTGAATAAAACTTACCATACTATATAAACCTGTTATTAGATCAATACTATTTATAAAAAAAATACCAGGTTTTTAGGTCTTCTTACCGTACCTTCTTATCTTACCTTGATAAAATAAGTTGAAAGTGATTAGTTAAACAATGCCGTGATCTTTCAAAGAGAGAAATCAGTGCTTTAGTGAACTGCATAACAATGTTATAGGTTAATTGCTGTTTGTTATTGCTTAAAAATAAATTTTAATAATAATATTATTATGTACATTGCATGTATTTAGTACTAAGTTGTATTAGATATTATTATGTATTAGACACTAAGCTTGCGCCACAGTGGGTTTATTTATTTATCATAGAGTATCGCATCGCATATCAAGTGGACATCCGTCCTTTCCCATACCATTATGGTGTTACGGTAGTCGATTATGGTACGTAAATTACGCGAGATCATTATCAGGACTATTTTTTGGCGTTTATGCTTATTAGATATGTATTTCTGAACGTATTTCTTGTAATTTATTCTCCGAGGTCACTTAATTGACCTACTGTATTGTAATCACCGTTTATAATATGTTTTCTACGTAATTGGTGATAATGATTAAGTATCTAAATATTTCTTATAAGCGGCTAAATCCCAACTTTCTTTTCAATAGTACTGATCGTTATATGTTAATTATAAACAGTTTTTATGCAGTTATTATTTCATTTAAAACGAAGATAAACGGAAAGTTATTGTAAATTATGTATCTAGACTCGAACAAAGCAACAGCCATGTCCCACTGCTTAGGCTTAGGCCTCCTATGTTTTTTTTTGAGAAGTAGGTTTGGTGCTCACTTCACCACGCTGGTTCAATGCGGGTTGATGGAATATACATGTATCAGAATTTCAGTGAAATTAGACACATGCAGGTTTCATCACGAGTTTTCCTTCACCGTCAAGCACGATTATTATAAACACAAATTAAGCACACGAAAATTTCAGTGGTGCTTGCCCGGGTTTGAAACCACGATCATCGGTTAAGATTCACGCGTTCTAACCACTGGGCTATCTCGGCTTTAAAACAAAGAGCTAGTACAAAAATCAAAGCAATAAAATTAATTAAACCAATAAATCAAGAAACTTACTTTCGTTTACGTACACACATTGGACCGATTCTTACAAATCTAGGAGGACAATGAATCGAATGGGAAACTTCCCGTTTAACTCTTGATGGTAAATGACTTTTAAACGACAAATGAGATGAAACGATATTTGGATCGAATGAACCGTTCGTTCGACATTCAACTAATTCTATCATAGCGGAGACCGCAACAGCACACAATATAGCGTAGGTCAGGATATTGTTCATCGCGCGTATCCAAGTGTTTGGCAACTGATGAATTTTCTAAAGCGTGCACACGTTTTACAATCGTCATTAAAGCATCGGTTTTAATGACTCAAAGTATGAATAATTATTTATCTTATCTTATTGGTAATACCACTGAGTTGCAGCCAAAAACATATTAATGAGGACCGATTAATAAAAAATAAATAAATTAATTTAATACTTTTTGGACAACACAAAATATATATTATACAAAAAGCAGGCTTAATGTTCAGAACATTATCTACCAGTCAACCAAACTAATTACAGAATAGCACGTTCATATTTAAAATATTACTATACTGATTATAACGAGGTTGTAGTATTTCCAAATAGTAACGAAAACAGTTTTGGTTGATTAACTTCTGTTGTGATATTTTAATTATTATAATCTAAAAGAAACACAATTTATACAAATCTAACAGTTTTGCATTTTTAATACATATAGACCCGACACACTTGCAGAAGTTACTATAGTCATTTTAGAGGTTAAAACACTAATCTCATTTTCCAACGGTTAATACTAATAGATTTACTTTATTTAAATTTAAAAATAACATATATTTTTTCCTTTTTAAATTCTTTAAATATTGTTATTTTAAGTACTAAGAACATCAACAAAACAACCAACAAATAGTAAAATTTAATTTTCTCACCTCACAATGCTCAGATGTCTGCGGCCGCTTGACCATTTTGTAATCGTTCAATTAGGTGTTCACAAAATGAATCTTTGAATATTTTTTATTTATATTTGAGTGAATATTTTCTATCATAATTACAAAGTAATTATAAAGTTGGTGGACACAAAATTTGATAATATGTACACGTGAATAGACATAGGTTGATACGAAATAAACATCAAAAGAATTCTCTAGAACTTTCTTATAATTGATGATTTATCAAACTCTTTACAACAATAAAAATACAAAACAACTGTGAAAAAATATTAATTTCATCAATTTCATTGATGACGTATGTATCAAATATAAGAAGCCTTTTGTCACGCTTAAATGATGCACCTTATTATGACAGTTATTTATATATGTATATTATTTATTCATGCATAAACTTCAAACTGACAGTCATGAGACGTACTTTCACGTTTTAAATTAAAATATTATGTCAGCTATTCCAATGGAAGAAGTAAAAAAATATAAAAATATGAATTTAAATAAACGATATATAAATAGCCATAATATTGAATACTCTATCGTTGTGTGAAAAAGCGGCGTTTTGTATATCGACATTGATAGTAAAATAAAAATGGATAGTATTAGTAGTATTAAAGTTAGTAGTTAAGCTAAATAGCGTTATAGCATAATAACAGTGCAATTAGCAAATCACATGCAATATTTTAATCTAAGTTTTCTTTATCTTTGCTACTTCTGTCATTGGAATAGGCTATTGATGACGAGCGTTAGTTGATACAGTTTTTTTATCTGTAATATTCTTTACTCATACTTCTATTATGAAACGACAATTTTTTTTTTATTTGAGGATTTGCTTAGTATGTAATATTCATATAATAATAGCTTATAGTTTGAGACCGGTCGTGTATTATACATTATTTTGCAAATATTTGACATTTTATTTATTATTAATGTCATCAAAAAGATAATTCTCGTACGATATCCAAGCGACGCAAGCATTGCTACTCTTTAAGAACTCACTCCATTGTTCACCCATTAAATATTGATAACTGACTTATGGTGATATACTACTTTGATCTTATGTACTTGAAAGGTTATAATTATAATGGTGAATGTCACATATCACATTTTGATACTTTATGACCGTTTTCTGGAGCGGGTTTCGAGTTTGTTCTTACAGAATACTTTATAGGTTACCTTATAGGTAGGTATATACTAAAATTTTATTAACCTTATAGGTTAATAAAAACTCAGTATATAAGAGAAGTTTTTTTTTTTATATATTCGCCGGGAGGGCAAATGACTTTAGTCCACCTGATGGTAAGTGGTAGTAGAGTCCAAACGCGGCGACGGCCAGTACAGACGGGAAAAACGTTCTGCACTAGCCGCCTTCGCCTTGCCGGCCCGCAAGATGCCTCTTCACGCCTCGTTTGAAGGAACCCGGGTTGTAAGAGGAGGGGAACACGTGAGCTGGTAAGGAATGCCATTTTTTGGTAGTGCGACAAAGAAAGGAGTTGCCAAATTTCTTTGTTCGCGATGTAATTGATGTCACAGTTAGAGAGTGACATCGAGAACCAGCTCGCGTGGACTTAAGAAGGAAGGGGGAAGCAGGAATTAGAGAGAATAATTCCTCAGAGCACTCGCCGTGATACAGCCGATAAAAAGCGCTCAGTGCTGCTATCTCACTACACAATTGTAAAGGTTCAAGGGTGTTTGTCACCTTTACATCGCCAATAATGCGTACGGCACGTCGCTGCAACTGGTCCAAGGCCTCAAGTAGGTACTTAGCGGAGCCATCCCAAAGGTGCGAGCAATATTCCACGCAAGACCGTACCTGTGTTTTGTACAGCAGGCACAGTTGTTGTGGCGTGAAAAAGCGCCGCACCTTGTTCAGAACTCCGAGTTTCCGTGAAGCTGTTTTTATAACAGCCTCGATGTAATCCCTTGGACTAAGGTCGCAGCGAACGTCAATCCCCAGCATGGCAATTTTGATTTGCATCACCAGCGGAGTACCACAGAGGGAGGGAAGAGGGGAAATTGTTGATTTTTTCGCCGTGAGAGCGCATACCTGTGTTTTCTTGGCATTAAACTCAACAAGATTATCAGAGCCCCATTTGGCGATGAGCTCTAACGTCCTATCGAGTTCAATGACAAGATCCTTCCGCCTCTCCTCAATTTCCGCTCGCCCAGCCACTGCGAAATAGAATTGTGAAGCGCAACCATCAACTAAAACATGAAGGCTACGCTTGTGTAGGAAGCTGGCAATCCAGGTGCATAGCTGAGCAGGCAGACCATATGCCGGCAGCTTGGAGAGAAGACTTCTGTGCCAGACCCTGTCGAAAGCCTTAGATATATCGAGGCTGACAGCCAACGATTCTCCATGCTTGTCAATAGCTTCACCCCAGAGGTGTGTTACGTACGCTAGAAGATCACCTGTGGACCGTTTTGGTCGAAACCCGTACTGACGATCATTAATTAAACAGTGATCTTCTAGGTAATGGATCAGTTGGTTGTTTAAAATCCGTTCCATCACCTTACAAAGTACTGAGGTGATAGCTATCGGCCGATAATTTGCCGGGTCAGACCGATCCCCTTTTTTGGGAACCGCTTGCACATTAGCTCTTCTCCAAGCCTCCGGCACACATCCCGAAGAGAGAGAAAGTTGGAACAGGTGCGATAACACAGGAGACAGCTCCGCTGCGCACTTCTTCAGCACTATGGCTGGTATTCCATCGGCACCGCTAGCTTTCCGTACATCAAGTGATTGCAGCTCCGCACGCACATCACGTTGCCTGATTTTAATGTCAGGCATCGTATGGCCACATGAAGGTATTGTAGGTGGCAGCGCACTACAATCATCGATGACGGAATTGTCGGCAAAGAGTTTAGCCAGGAGATCAGCTTGCTCTTGCGGACTGTGAGCTAGCGATCCGTCCGGATTTCTGAGCGGTGGCAGCGAAGGTTAGCAGAAATTGTTTTGCACAGACTTGGCCAGACGCCAGAAGCTACGGGAGCCCCTAGGATGCGAAACAAGGCCATGACCAATCTGTACAATGCGCTGTGCATCCGCTCTCGTGTATGCCTTCCTACAGGACTTGGAGTTTTTATTGTAGTTTGCTTTCAGTGAGTCAATGTTAGATGCCCCGCTAACGCAGCCGTTGATCCACGCGCGATATGCCGCCTGCTTAGATGATACAGCGTCGGCACATTCACGAGTGAACCAACGGTTACGCGTACTCCTACTGACGAGATCTGAGCTAGGAATGTAGTATTCCATTCCCAACATGATCCCGTCAGCAACAGCAGCGGCACTAGCTGTCGGGTCATTCCCACTGAAGCAACGTTCCTTCCAAGGGACCGACGCATAGTAATCGCGCATACCGTCCCAATCCGCCGACTTATAGTGCCAAACGCGACGTTTGCAGTTAATTTCTAAATCGTCTACAGGAAAGTCAATGACCACAGATATATAATTTCCTTATATATTTTTAATATTAAATAAAGGCGGAAAATTAACAATAAATATTGTAATTAAAATTATTTGTCACACGTTATTAAAATAATTCCCTTATTGAAATTAAATATAAATTTTAATAATTTCATTTATATGTAATCGCTGTAGATACAATTAGCATTTTGGTGGCAGATCAAATACATAATAAAAATGACAGGACTTATGATAAGATGTTTATTGTAATACTAGCCCGGCTTCGTCCGCATGAATGTGGTTTTATTACGATATACTAAAAAAGCATTTTCTTTTTCTGTTAACCTATTTTTGTATCACTCACTCAATAGTTTTTTGATAAATTGGTACAATATAGAGATCAGCTTGTATATATAGACAGACTGACAGACATACCAGAATGAGGAAATGCATTCTCGTCTTATATTAATATTTTTGATCGCCCACATTCGTATTTATGGTAAATTCGTTCAATGTTTTGTACATTTTCTACTGCTTTATTATATTTACATATAAGGTATTTTTAAATATATCAGGTATCCTACTAATAAGCATTATTATAAGGTTAGGTCCTAATTTTACCAATGACCACAACGGGGAAGGAATACCATCGTCGTAAAAAATAAAATAAAAATTTTTGTTATTATCAATCAGACATATAAAGACTATATATATTATTAATGCGAAAATAGCTCTATCTGTGTGTTACGTTTTCATGGCTAAACCACTGAACCGATTTTGATATAATTTGGTATGAAGCAAGTTAAAACTCCAAGAAAGAACACAGGCTTTTTTATGTCTAACACCTACCAAGCCTACCTATACCTAACGTCCAACTGCTTCTTCCACCAAACAGAGGGGCGAAGACCGTGGGTTAAGACTAGTCCTTTATAATTAATGTTTACTTAATATGTCATGTATATTAACAAATATTAAATAATATTTATAATATCTATAAATTTTAATTTGATATTAAAAATGACGAATAATGAGAACTATTATGACCGTAAAGTACACTTAGTTTGTTATTTTTGGTAAAATAAAATATTTAGCGGCTACAAGACCATACTATAATCTTATAAATGCGAAAGTAAATTTTTTTACCATATGGGCGCATACGGAGGATTGTGAGAATCTAAAATTTGTACATAATATACGTATTTCGAAAACATTATTTTTAATAAATAAAATAAAAACCAGTTGTTTTTTTTTTGTTTTTCAATAATTCGAAAATTAGTACATAAGAGGTAAATTAAAAGCTTCTATGATTGTTTTTTTTTATAATATAGGAAGGCGGACGAGCAAATGGGCCACCTGCTGGTAAGTGGTCACCAACGCCAATAGATATTGGCATTGTAAGAAGTCTTAACCATCACTTATATCGCCAATACGCCACCAACCTTGGGAATTAAGCTGTTGTGTTGTAAAAAATATATAGTAAGTCTACACGTTCTGTTCAGAAATATATACCAAAATATAATTTTAAAGAATTGAAATAACTAGTGTATAATCCAATAAGTCTTAATTCAAAATCCATTATTATAATATAGTGGGAAGAATATATCTTCATTATATATATCTTCAACTGTCTCGTTGGTCTAGTGGCTTGATGTAAGGCCGCAGACCCGGAGGTCCTGGGTTCAATTCACAGATCGGGCAAATGAAATTTATTGGGTATTTCTGTCTGTCCCATCGGATTATGAGAGTGAGTGTGCACTATAATAATTATCTCCTGCGCAGTTGGCTAATCTTTCTTGAGATTGGCCGCCGTGGCCGAGCCGGACTGCCTGCAGGACATTATTTATTTATATACTCTTTATTGCACACCAATATAGACAAAAATAATAGGAGTAAAACAAAAACAAAAAAAAGAAAAATGTACAATAGGCGGCCTTATCGCTAAAACAGCGATCTCTTCCAGGCAACCTTTGGTAGAGGAGAGAGATAGGATACCAAAAATGATAAAAGAGCACTATCTTGCTTCATGAAGAAATACTGCAATTAAATATTTTATTTATTATGTAAGTATCTATAGTATGTAAATGTATATATTTATAATGTGTATGTATATTATATTATTATATAATTATATATTTATGGAATATTTATTTATGTATCGTATATATACATATATATATTGTATCTATTTTTTTTTATTTTTTTTTATGTATTAAATAATTTGTACACCCCTACCATTATTATATATCTACAAATTTTAAATCGCAGTGTTTATTTGGTTAAGCTTAAAATTAGGTCATATACAATTTTCATGTGTTATATTTGTGTTAACAATTCATCTCGTGCTCGTGCAGTGAAGAAGACCTGCATGTATCGAATGAAAGTCATTCACATGTGTAACTAAATCGCATCGTACCAGCGTGATGAAATAAAAATCTCAAAATGAAAGGATAACTAATCCCATCACATGAACAGTTACAAGCTACAACTTTACTTTTAATTTTCATTTCGTACACTAATTAACAAATTTTGGTGAATGTTTTAAGGTTGGCTGGTAGAGAATGCAATATCATTAGGTCCACTTTATGTGCAATGAGAGTAGCTACAGCAATTAAAGTAACCATGAACTCCTATGTACAGTCATTTAAAACTGATGGCAAAACTAGATATAAAAATAAAAATGTGACCATCGTGAGGACCTCACGCAAATGTCAAAGTTGATGTTTTCGGTTTTTGTTGTAATAATTCATAATTAAAGAAAATAAACAAATAAATATGGAATTAAAGTAATAAAAACAAATATTTTCATAATAAAATAAATATATTTTTCTTATTATTTTTATGTATAGTAACAAATATTAATAAAGTAGTTGTGGAGAGGAACATGACGGCATAAATAGATCTTTCATATAAAAAAATATATATTTAAACCGGAAACAAATAGTTGAATTGAGTATTAAACATAGTTTGTTAATTAAACAAGTAATATATTTTGTTACTGTTCTGAATATTTAATAGATTTTTCGAAAATTTGCAGGATTTTGCCAAATTATTTTTTGCGGATAACTGACGCTGTCATTTCGTTTGATATTACTATTCCATCACTGTGTTCTCTGTTGAATAACGTTTTAGGTGATAATCTGTAAAGACAAAAATATAATTGAAAATAATATACATTGTATTTCTCATAAGCGGCTGAATCCTAACTTTCTTTCCAATAGTATCGATCACGAAAAATAGGAAAAAAACAATATCGTTTATACGTTAATTATAAACAGTTTTTTATGCAGTTATTATTTCATTTAAAATGAAGATAAACAGAACGTTATTGTAAATTAGGTATTTAGACTCGAACAAAGCAACAGCCATGTCCCACTGCTGGGCTAAGGCCTCCTATCCATTTTTTGAGAAGTAGGTTTGGTGCTCACTTCACCACGCTGCTTCAATGCGGGTTGGTGGAATATACATGAGGTTTCATCACGAGTTTTCCTTCACCGTCAAGCACGATTATTATAAACACAAATTAAGCACACGAAAATTTCAGTGGTGCTTGCCCGGGTTTGAAACCACGATCATCGGTTAAGATTCACGCGTTCTAACCACTGGGCTATCTCGGCTTTAAAACAAAGAGTTAGTACAAAAATCAAAGCAATAAAATTAATTAAACCAATAAATCAAGAAACTTACTTTCGTTTACGTACACACATTGGACCGATTCTTACAAATCTAGGAGGACAATGAATCGAATGGGAAACTTCCCGTTTAACTCTTGATGGTAAATGACTTTTAAACGACAAATGAGATGAAACGATATTTGGATCGAATGAACCGTTCGTTCGACATTCAACTAATTCTATCATAGCGGAGACCGCAACTGCACACAATATAGCGTAGGTCAGGATATTGTTCATCGCGCGTATCCAAGTGTTTGGCAACTGATGAATTTTCTAAAGCGTGCACACGTTTTATAATCGTCATTAAAGCATCGGTTTTAATGACTCAAAGTATGAATAATTATTTATCTTATTGGTAATTCCACTGAGTTGAAGCCAAAAAACATATTAATTGATTTAATACTTTTTGGACAACACAAAAATTATACAAAAAGTGGGCTTCATGTTAAGAGCATTATCTACCTGTTAACCTTAAAAAATTGCAGAATAGAACGTTCGTACTTATAATACGTTACTGATAACGCTTCAATCAACTTGTTGTATTTTTAACAAGTTACGAAAACCGAGTTCTGATAGATTAACTTCTGATGTGATATTTTTACACTTAAAAAAATACAATTTTGATACATATAAAAATATATCTGAATCAATTACCTGGTATTGTGGTGTCTAAGCCTGACATATTTGTAGAAGTAATAATATTCATTTTAGAAGTAAGAGCACGAACCTTATTTTCCAACGGTTAATACTAATAGATTTAGTTTATCTAAATTTACAAATAGCACATTTATGTCTTATTCAGTCTTTTAACTATTAAGATCATATTTTTATACAAAACCACATTAGTTAAAGAGCTTACATACAATAATAATAATGTCATTCAGACAGATTTCGGCCACAGCGGCCAATCTCAAGAGAGATTAGCCAACAACGCTGGAGATTTTATAGTGCACAAGTGTGTGCGCAAAAACAAGTGCACTCTCTATTTTCTAACTCTCATAATCCGATGGGACGCAATCCGACACGACCGGAAAGAGTTCAAGCGCAGGACCAACGGCTTTATGTGCTTTCCGAGGCACGGGAGTGTACACACTTCCAACGTCCAGATTCCGGTCTGCTGCTGAGAATTTTCTGACAGAAAAACTCAATAACTTTTTATTGGCCCAACCTGGGTATTGAACCCAGGCTCTCGGGGTCTGCGGCCTAACATTAAGCCACTAGATCAACGAGGCATATATATATTATAGAAAAGGAAGGCAGACGAGCATATGGGCCACCTGACGGTAAGTGTTCACCAACTCCCATAGACATTAGCATTGTAAGAAATGTTAACCATCGTTTACATCACCAATGCGCCACCAACCTTAGGATTAAGATGTTATGTCCCTTGTGCCTGTAATTACACTGGCTCACTCACCCTTCAAACCGGAACACAACAATACAAAGTATCGCTGTTTTGCGGTAGAATATCTGATGAGTGGGTGATAATCTACCCAGACGAGCTTGCACAAAGCTCTACCACCAGTAATAAAAAGTTCAAAAAGTATTGTACATACATACATATTACATACTATATTATACGATTGGCAAATTAAAAATAAAATTATTACAAAAAATAAACGAAAACAACATTATAAGTCTATGTATTAGTTGTGACAAATATCGAATTTGTGTTTGCAGTAGAATATCTGATGAGTGGATTTGGTTATATAAAACTTTTAATTGGTGGTGTATGTGAAATATAAATTACACAGGACATATCCTCTTGTGTATAATTGGCTTTAAAATATGTTTTATTTTAAATGGTGTTTATTAAATAATATTTGTATTACATAAACATTATTATATTAATGACGAATTTTGGCGTAATTGAGAAATGAATGATTATAATGACTAAAATTTCCTTATAATATTTAGTAGAATTAATAACATTTTGTGTCCATTATTTTTATAACAAATATTTAATGAACATTATGTATGTATATAATATAGGTCACTGTTTAGCATCTCAGTGGTTTCAGCTATTAATTATATGGGCACGGAGGCATAATATCGCAGTACACGTCACCGAGTGATAGATAGTGCACATGTTAATCGATAAGGACCTTTATGTTGTTATATAATACAAGAACATTAAGGATCATTTTAGTGATATTAAATTTACGTAAAATTAGTTTGAAAGCCTCCATATTCAAATCTACGGATTAAAGGGATTTTGTATCTGTTTTTATATGTGTATGTGAATCTTAACCGATGATCGTGGGTTCAAGCCCGGGCAAGCACCACTGAATTTTCATGTGCTTAATTTGTGTTTATAATTCATCTTGAGCTTGACGGTGAAGGAAAACATCGTGAGGAAACCTGCATGTGTCAAATTTCACTGAAATTCGGCCACATGTGTATTCCACCAACCCGTATTGGAGCAGCGTGGTGAAATAAGATCAACACCTTCTCCTCAAAAAGGGGCAGGAGGCATTACCCCAGCTGTGGAACATTCACAGGCTGTCACTGTTATATGTGTATGGACTGGACATGGACTTTGTGCAGGGCCATAACATCTTAGTAATCGAAGTTATTAGTGCATTGGCGATGCATGCTTAATATTTCTCGCAGTGATAATGTCAATGGTCGGTGGTGACCACTTATCATCAGGTGAACCGTTTGACAGTCTGCCTATTTATTTTAAATAGAAAATTAAATATAAATGAATAAGGGATTATAGTAGGTATTTAAAAAAGGAATAATTTATAGTAATTTTTATGTTTTACTTGGCAGCGATTACAAAATGTTGTTGATAATATTATATATATCTTTTACTTTTCAGTTTAATATTTTTAATGGAATTCTTATTAAATTTATTCTAGAAATTGGTTTTTTTCTCAAAAAGTATTTTATATATTTTAGTAAAACAAGTATCATTTTAGAAAATGCAAGTGTAGACAAAACAATTGCATTCCGGCCAGTATTCAGAAATGGCTGTCTGTCTTTTAACTAATACACTTAACATAAAGAAACTGTCTAAATTTTAATGATAAGGCCTTTATATATCCCACAGCTGGAAAAAGGCACAATCTCTTCTCGATGAGAATGTTTGAGGCTAATTCCAACACGCCTTTGTAATGCAATTTGGTGGATACACACGCGACATTTAGGCTACCTCACGAAGTTTTTGTTCACCACCGAGCATGAATTGTGCATAAGTATTATTTGTCCGGATTTGAACCAGCAATATTCAGTAAATATTTTCTTGTTCCAGCCACTGGGCCATCTCGGCTCTTGCCGTGATTGCCTAGTGACTATCTAGGCATGTATGTTATTAGATTCTTATAACCTAAAAATAAATATGTTTACTGGTAGTCAAATAAGCGTAAATCGGTGCGATGGGAGACAACATACCTTTTTATTCTTAACAATTAACAGCCTTACTTATAAAAGCTACCTAGCAAATGATTTTTTTTAATTGTTAATTTACATGTTGTTTATGAGTTTTATCATTATGGCCAACAACTTGGAAGTCAACAATATAATACCAGTTTTGGTTCAGCCATTACCGTACGTGACCAGCTGTAATAAAATCTAGGCATGATACATTCTATCCACACACCTGCTTTCAACACAAAAATATTTAAACCTTATTTCTATAAGCCTACGGGAAGTTCAACTGCAGATTATAACTTTGGAATAAAATAAACCATTCGATTGCTCTGTTACATGGGATATTATCTCTTGTAATTATATGAATAAAGCTGAATTTTGGCTGTAAAATTTTTGATACCATGGAGTAATGGTACCGAATATGACGAATGAACTAGAATTGGCTTACAGTTTATTTTTTCCGCAATAATGGAGATGGAATGGGTGTTGGCTGAAAAGTGCTGTGTTGATCGTTTCCACGAAGTACTTTCAATTTAATATTATTCTGCAAAGAAAAATCAACCTTATCGCTTTGCACTTAAGTGTTATTTATAATGACATGTTGAATTTTTAAATAGCCATTATTGCAACTTCAAATCTTAATTGAAATTTTTTTCTAGGCCACATTTCATTTTAAATATATATATATATATATATCTATATAAATGAAATACCACCAGTATATATATACTGGTGGTATCTCTGCGTAGGTACCACCCACTCATCAGATATTCTACCGCAAAACAGCAGTACTTGGTATTGATGTGTTCCGGTTTGAAGGGTGAGTGAGCCAATGTAATTACAGGCACAAGGGACATAACATTTTAGTTCCCAAGGTTGGTGGCGCATTGGTCATGTAAGTGATGGTTAACATTGCCAATGCCATGCTTACAATGCCAATGTCTATGGGCGTTGGTGACCACTTACTATCAGGTGGCCCATATGCTCGTCCGCCTTCCTATTCCATAAAAATAAAACAATCATAGAAGCTTTTCATTTACCTTTTATGTACTAATTGTCGAGTTATTGGAAAACAAAAAAAAAACAAGGTATTATTGAAATGCCATTGCTTTTTATTTTATTTATTAAAAATAATTCTTTCAAAGCATTATGTACAAATTTTAGATTCTCACAATCCTCCATTTGCGCCCATATATTAAAAAGAATATTTACTTTAACATTTATAAGATTATAGTAAGACTTTTTAGCCGCTAAATATTTTATTTTCATAATTTAATGTCATAATATTATTATTCGTCATTTTTAATATCAAATTAAAATATTAATATATTGATAAAATAAATGTTATTTAATACTTGCATATAAATATGACATATTAATTAAACATTAATTATAAAGGACTAGCCTTAACCCATGGCTTCGCCCCCTGTTTGGTGGACGAAGCAGTTGTACGTTAGATATAGGTAGGCTTAGTAGGTGTAAGATATAAAAATAGCCTATGTCCTTCCTTGGATTGCATTTAACTTGCTTCATACCAAATTATAAAAATCGGTTCTGTGGTTTAGCCATGAAATCTTAACATGCAGAAATACTTTCGCATTTATAATATATGTATATAGTTTTTACATGTCCGACTGCTGATGAAATTATACTCTAAACCTTCTTATATAACCTAAGGTATCCTCACCTTGAGGAGAAGGTTTAGAGTATATCCCACCACGCTTCTTCAATATAGGTTGGTGGATGTACATAAAGCAGAACTACATATTTATTCAAATGCAAGAAACAAATAGTTTAATTATTATACACCAATAAACTTTCCAATAATAGACAATACTTTAAAAGAGCAAAAAGACACGCATTAATAAAAAGACTTATATATTATTAATTAAAATACCATAAATAACAATATTAGTGAATGAAGGAGCCCTAACGGGACTTCGGTGTAATAAGACTTGGACTGTATTATAATAATTTATTCGCGTATTCAAATTGCACGCAAGGACGATAAAGTGTCCGCCTAGTTGGCTGTCGCTCGCTGAGTGACCGGTGAATCGCGGCGCACGCGCAACGGGCCGCTAGCCCGCGCCCCGCGCCCCGCGCCTCTCTCGTCGTCGGCATATGTGAAGCGCCGACATACTCCCCGGGTTGAAGAGTGCTCTTCAATCTTGATCAGGAAGGGGGCAGATGTTATTGAAAGCGCGACGAATTGTTCCTCTCTTCGTTTTGATTTCTGCCACCCGCGTGACTCCGTCTACGCCGGGAAAGGTCTGTGTGACCCGACCCAGGGACCAGAGCAGCGGTGGTGTTGTTTTGTCCTTGATTAGGACTAAAGACCCTGGTTTCACCTCCCCTCTGGAACTAAACCATTTGGATTTGGCCTGTAGCAAAGAAGTGTACTCATTATGGAAGCGGCTCCAGAAATGATGTCGTATGTACTGGATTCTCCTCCATCGGTCCAGTCGAGTGATGTCGGCTTCAGTCACCCGAGAGCATGGTACTGATAAGAGTGGTCGTCCAATTAGAAAATGAGAAGGAGTTAGTGCCGAAAAATCATTAGGGTCTGAAGAGAGAGGTGTTAGAGGACGCGAATTTAGAATCGCTTCTATTTGAGTGAGACACGTAGTCATCTCCTCAAATGTGAAATGGGTTAGAGAAAGTAATCTTTTTAAATGATGCTTGCATGATTTGACTGCTGCTTCTGCTAAAGAGTTGAAATGAGGACTATAAGCAGGTGTGAAAATGAAATCGATACCCTCTTGTGCTATCTCACATGCAACATTCGATGATTGAATAAATTTCTGTATTTCGTTGGATGCGCCTACGAAATTCGTGCCGTTATCAGATGTTATCGTCCGCGGTTTGCCTCGACGCGCTATGAAACGATGTAGCGCGGCCATATAAGCATCAGTGCTAAGATCAGAGACGAGCTCCAAGTGCACTGCTTTTACTGCTGAGCAAACAAAGATGCACATATAAGATTTTATAAGTTTGCAACCGCGGCCTTTACGATCGGCTGTCAATACTGGCCCCGCGTAATCTACATAACAGTTGAGAAATGGAAATTCCAGATTAGTTCAAGCACTAGGTAAATGACCCATTAGAGGCTGTACATTTTGTGCTCTATTTTTGAAACATGTAAGGCATTTATTTACGATAAGTCTTAAGTTTCTGCCACCTAGAGGCCAATAACTTTGTCTTATATGTGACAATAATAATTGTGGGCCGGCATGTAAAAGTTTTAAATGTTGCATATGAAATAAAAGTTTAGTAAAAATATGCTTACTACAAATTACAATGGGATGTTTTATGTTAAAATCGTAGGGGGAGTTGTCAAGCCTCCCGCCCACGCGAATGAGATTATGATTGTCAATGAATGGAGTCAAAGGAAGCAATCTACTTTTGCGTGGCAATTTCTGACCAGATTTTAAAAGATTATACTCTTCAGGAAACATTTCAAGTTGACAATGATGTATAATAGTATTTATTGAATTTTGTATTTCTTTTGCAGAAAGATTGCCATGCATTTTATTTTTATGTTTTAAGTTATAAATAAATCTTTGTATATATGTAAATATTTTGTAAATTTTATTTAGGCTAGAATATTTTTCTCATAAGCAATTAATGATTGATGAATGCGTGATTGCGTCTGAATGATAAACGTATGAATGATTGCGACAATTACTAATGAAATGAGTAACTACTTCCGGCAAATCGTGTTTCTCTGTGTTTGGCATTTTCGGCCACTCCTTTTTACCATGAAGTAAAAAAGAAGGACCGGACCACCACAGAGGTGTATCGTTTATTACGTCGGCACTGAGGCCACGGGAAACAAGATCCGCCGGGTTGTCCTTCGACGGTACGTAGCTCCAGGAGTGACCAGATGTGATTTCCAAAATCTCATTGACTCTGTTTTTAACAAAAGGTTTTAATTGATTAGAAGGAGTTGAAAGCCATCCTAGAACTATGGTAGAGTCACACCAAAAGCTACATCTATGAATGGGTATGGTAAGCGATTCCTGAACCTTAGTACACAGCCTTGCACCTAACAAAGCTCCGCAAAGTTCAAGCCTCGGTATGGTCGTCGGTTTGACAGGCGCTATTCGGTTTCTAGAGACTAGAAGCTGTACATTTGTAGAGCCATTATCACTACTTGATCGAATATACAGACATGCCCCGTACGCCTTTTCCGATGCATCTGTGAAGACATGAATTTCGTGTTTAATAGAGTCTTGACACAAAACCCATCGTGGTATTTTTAAATTATTTAATGATATCAAAGTGTTTTCAAATGTCGACCAAAAATTTTTAAGCTCGTGTGACATCTCGTCATCCCAATCATATTTATTTATCCAAAGTCTCTGCATAATGATTTTTGCTTGAACGACACAAGGTCCTACTAGACCCAGTGGATCAAATATTTTACTAATTACAGAAAGAACATGACGTTTAGTAATTTTAGTATTTGGCGTTATATTAATAGTATATGTAAGGGAATCTGAATCACAAACCCAATTAAGACCTAGAGTTTTAGCCTGACAAGAATTCGGATCTTGATCAAAGAAATGTAGAGTATTTTGTGATTCGATTTTACTATTAGTAACATGTCTAAGAATTTCTGGATTATTTGATCTCCATTTACGTAAATTAAATTTAGCTGATGATAGAACCGAATGTACCTTTTTTGAAATTTCGATAGTTTCGCTTATGGTATTCCCTCCACTCAAATAGTCGTCTACGTAAAAATCACGACGAATAGCGCTTTGAACACGATAGTCGTCAAGGTTATCAGCTAGACTTGTGAGACACTTTGTAGCTAAATAGGGGGCAGAGGCAGTACCATAAGTCACCGTATTTAATGTGTAGGTCTTTAGAGGTTCTGAAGAATTAAAACGAAAAATAATTTTTTGAAGAGGTCGTTGAACTGGATTTAATTCAATCGCCCTATACATCTTTTCAACGTCACCTGAAACCACGTACCTATGCTGACGAAAACGTGTTAAAATTGAAAACAGGTCGTCTTGAACTACTGGTCCGACCATCTGTATGTCGTTAAGAGACACACCCGAACTGGTAGAGGCTGATGCGTCGAATACTACGCGTAGTTTTGTCGTGGTACTAGAATCTCGAACAACTCCATGATGGGGAATAAAATATTGAAATTTAGAGATTTCAGGTACTGAAGTAGAGTGCGAGTCTAAAGTCATATGACCTAAGTTTTCATATTCTCGCATAAATTCAATATAATGCCTTTTAAAAATAGGGTCACGCCTAAATCGCCTTTCAAGGGATAAAAACCTATTTTTAGCATGAAAATAAGATTGACTTAAATTACTAGGGTCACCCTTTAAAGGCATGGTGACTACAAATCCACCATCATTGTTACGAACAGTGGTTTGCTTAAAAATTTGCTCACATGCTCTTTCTTCTAGAGAATATGAATGTTTTGAAGAAACGTTGTCAAGCTCCCAGAATTGAGTAAGGTCGGGAGTGACATTAGTGTGATGGCAAAAATGATTAAAAATAGATTTTTGTTTAGATTGGTGGGGAATACTACCTGATACTAGCCATCCGAATCTAGTTTCGTGTAATTTAGGTAAGTTTTTCCCTAAATCTATATAATTTTTACTTAATACCTCCCAGAACACTTCAGCCCCTACCAGGATATCTACGGCCGACGGAACGTTGAAGTTCGGGTCCGCTAGTTTAAGACCTGGAGGAATAGAGACGTGATTGATGTGTACGAAAGACGACGGTAACACTTTTGTAATTTCAGGCAAGATATGACACTCTATATCTACAGTATAGGCACAGCATAAAGACTCTATTAGGAGGTGACAAGACTGTGTACTAGTAGAAATACGATTATTAATACCTGTTACCCTGGTGCTAGTACCGCGTCGTAACAAACCCAGTTTCTCGAAGAATGTCTGCGTAACAAAGTTGGCCGTGCTACCGTTGTCCAGCAGTAGACGTGCAGTGTACCTTTTACCCGACGCGCCGATCACGTTCACCAGAGCTGTGGACAGTAATACATGCGCAGAAGTAGCAAGCTGCAAGCAATTGGCCGGAAGTGCAACATTTGACGTAGCAAGGTGCAAAGAAGAAAGCAATGAATTGACAGTTTTGAAGTCATTCGAATTTAAATGCAAAAGCGTATTATGTTTTATTTTACAATATTTGCAATGTGATAGTTTGCATTGCTTAGCAGAATGGCCTAACCGTAAGCAATTAAGACAAACATTATAATCATTTGCCTTTTGTATGCGACTTTCAATAGATAAACTTCGAAATGAATCACATTTGTATAAAGCATGTGCTTGGGAGCAAAGCGGATATTTATTAAAATTATTATTAGATTTTTTTGGTATTTGAGTAGTTTTATCTGGAACAAATTTATTTGAATGATTATTATTTAAAGCAACAATAATATTATTTTGAGAAAGATTAATATTTGATTCGACGGATTCCAACCAATCTGCCTTTTTGTTTAAAAAAGAACAAAATTGTGCTAGAGTGGGATCATCTTTTAAAGTATTGTTTCTATGTTCTTCCCAATCACGACTAGTTTTTAAATCTAATTTTTTAGACATTATATAAATGAGTAAAGTATCCCAATATTGAGTGGGCTGATTTAATGTTGTTAATGCCCTAACATTTTTATTGATCGTATCAACTAGATTTCTAATTGAAACACTAGACTCATTTGTTATTGACTCGACATCAAAAAGGGCCTGTATGTGGTTATTGACGAGAATGCGATTATTATTGTATCGTTCGCATAAAAGATCCCATGCAATATTGTAATGATCCCCTTTAAAATCAATATTTTTAATAATTAAAGCTGCATTACCCTGGAGTGAAGCTCGAAGGTAATGGAATTTATTGATATCATTAATGGTAGTATTGTTGTGAATTAAAGATGTAAAAGTATCGCGAAATTCTAGCCAGCATTGATAGGTCCCGTCGAAATGCGGTAAATCTATTTTAGGCAAACGAATAAAATTCCTTGAATTGGAAATATGTGCACCTGAGTCAGCATCTTTGAAGCCCGCCTCAGATCCAGTACCGTTGGACGAAGCACCGTGCAGGCTGCGCGTGAGTGCCACCAGATTGAAATACTGACGGTCGAAGTCCTCACGCTCAGTAAACGTAGACTCGGCATCCTCGGAAAGTAGTTCAATCGTATTCTGCAGGTCATCAAATTCATTATATAAATTTTCAAATTTACGAAAACGTTCCATGAGGTCAAGACGTTGTAACTCTGATAATTCGGGACTGCTTTTTATTAACATTAAATAATTATTAAATATTGTTAATTTAGACTTTATTGAACTACGTTTTTTAATAAGGGTTTTTAAATTATCAGACATCTTAAAGTTTTTATGTTGCAATGTGAAACAAAAAAAGAGTCATAAAAAATAAAATTAAACAAAGGAATCGTAATGAATGGATATAAAAAATGCAGCACCTGTTTGCGTAGACGAACGGGTTCTATTCAAAGCGATAAGACTTGACCGGTTTCAAGGTTAACACGTGTCAAGTGCGTGCGTACTTTTTGTTATGAAATAATTAAATAATGCATCAATGAAGTAATTAAGCAATATATTACTTGAATAACTAGAAGATTAATTATGGAGAAATATTTAAAAAATAAAAATTTCAGCAAAAAGAAGTTTTCAATAGGGAAAGTTGGAAATAAGTAATTGGATGGACTCACTCAAATACAGAATTATACTCCCTGACATCAGCTTCTTCAGACGACAAAGGCTGCCACGTAGATGACGGAGACGACTTCTTGTCCTTTGTCCTTGGGCGCGGTCAATGTAAACCACGCGACGTCAATGACCGTTGCGTTGCATTTGTAATGCGACGGAAGTATGCAGGTTTTTCGCTTCGAAGGACCAGAAAATGAAGGAGCCCTAACGGGACTTCGGTGTAATAAGACTTGGACTGTATTATAATAATTTATTCGCGTATTCAAATTGCACGCAAGGACGATAAAGTGTCCGCCTAGTTGGCTGTCGCTCGCTGAGTGACCGGTGAATCGCGGCGCACGCGCAACGGGCCGCTAGCCCGCGCCCCGCGCCCCGCGCCTCTCTCGTCGTCGGTATATGTGAAGCGCCGACATTAGTATAAAATAATATTTTTTATGACGATGGTTTTCCTTCCCCGTTGTGTGTCATTGGTAAAATTAGGGCCTAACTTCATAATAATGCTTATTACTAGGACACCTCATGATATTTAAACATACCTTATCTGTACATATAATAAAGTAGTAGAAACTGTGTGCAATACAGCAGTGGAAAATGTACAAAACATTGAACAAATTTATCATAAATACGAATGTGGGCGATATAAAAATAGTAACACAAGACGAGAATGCATTTCTTCATTGTACCAAATTGCTAACTGTATCTACAGCGATTGTACGTAAATGAAATTATTAAAATTCATATTTAATTTCAATAAGCAAATTATTTTAATAACGTGAAAATTTTACTATTCGTTGGTTTGTTGATGATTTTTTTATTTAAAATAACAATATTTAAAAGACTTAAATAAATTTAATCTATTAGTATTAACCTTTAGAAAACGAGATTAGTGTTTTAACCTCTAAAAGCAAGTGTGTCGGGTCTATATGTATTAAAAATGCAAAACTGTTAGATTTGTATAAATTGTGTTTCTTTTAGATTATAATAATTAAAATATCACCACAGAAGTTAATCAACCAACACTTTTTTCGTTACTATTTGGAAATACTACAACTTTATTATAATCAGTAAAGTTATACTTTAAATACGACGTGCTGTTCTGTAATTACTTTGGTTGACTGGTAGATAATGCTTTTAGCATTAAGCCCGCTTTTTGTATAATATATATTTTGTGTTGACGATATGGGTTTTTGTCCTCATGGGTTTATAAGACTTGTTCAAATGTGTGTACCTGATCGAATGTAAGTTTCTTGATTTGTTGGTTTAATTAATTTTATTGCTTTGATTTTTGTACCAACTCTTTATTTGAGTCCGTTCCATTTACTTTATTCTTAATGAAATATGAACTGCATAAAAAACTGTTCATAATTACGTATTGCCCTTACAGGTTCATAACAATAAGCAAACAATGCGTACACGTTAATTTTATTCTTTGGATTTTCATATCAACTTTTTATCAAATAAAGAATTGATCTAAAAACCTTATTTACCTTCTAATTATTTTCAATTGTCTTTTTTTCTTTACAGATTATTATTATTATTAATTTGGCAATATATATATATATATATACAACATATATCAATTCATAATACAAAAAGTTCAGTTTTTAGTACGAGATAGGTAATAGTTTTTAGTACGAAATTTGATGATGGAAATTGAAGAGGTTTGACGGATATCGGATGGAAATATATTAATTTTATTATGAAACCTCTTTGTTTTTATTTCTTTAACTCCATATTTATTTGTTTGTTTTCTTTAATTATGAATTATTTCAATAACTATCAACTTCTACTTATTTTGACTTTTGATTCAGGAAAGTTTGTTGATTAGTGTACAAAATTAAAATGAATTTCTTCATTTGAGGTCAGGGGCTTATTTTCTCTATAGGCCTCTGCATCTTTGACAGATGATTTAAGCGGCATCGCGAAGGCACTTGCGTTCATGACTGAATAGACCAATGCGAGAGAGGATCCCCCGGCCGCACTTCCGACAAGTGTATGCGCCCCCAGATGGGCGGGGGTTTGAAGCCCGCTCATGACGCCTAGTGCGTTTTTCTTTTAGTAGCTTAAACCAGTCATTGTCATGCTTTGATTGACCTTCGTGAATAAGGCGTCGCCACTTGGCACGGTCCTCTGCCAGTTCCTCCCATCGATTGCTAGGGATGTTAAACGCAACCATATCACGCTTAGCGCAATCTTTGTAACGGAGCATAGGCCGCCCAACAGACCTCTTTGCATCCACAACCTCTCCCAGTAGTATTTGCCTTGGGAGACGGGTCTGCTCCATTCGATGCACGTGTCCCAGCCACCGTAACCGTTTTTTTTTTAGAATGGCCATGATGCTAGGCAGCTGTGCCTCGCCTAGAACAGACTCGTTTGTCACGCGATCCTGCCATGTGATGCCCAGAATGCTCCGAAGACAGCGCAAGTGAAATGTGTTTAGTCGGCGTTCTTGTTTTGCGTACGTTGTCCACGTTTCTGCTCCATACAAGAGTGTGCTTAGGACACATGATTGGTAAACAAGCATTTTCGTTTTTACCGTAAGGTGTCTGTTATCCCAAGCCCTTGAACAGAGCCTCCCGAACGTAGAGGCTGCTTTGCCGATGCGGAAGTCGATCTCTGCATCAAGCGAGAGATTGCTCGACAAATGCGACCCAAGGTAGCAAAATTTGTTAACCACCTGTAAAGGTGCGCCGTTAAGCAAGATGACTGGTTGCTCTAAACATCCTTGCGCTAAAATAACGGTCTTCTTGCAGTTTATGGACATTGAAAAGAGGTCGCACGCTCTGGCAAATTTGTCCATTAGACTCTGGAGTTGAGCTTGGTCATGAGCAACGAAGGCAGCGTCGTCAGCGAAGAGGAGACTATCTACAAATAGGTCCTCCCTGTAGCGTTTGGACTTGAGCATTGAGATGTTGTACAGCCTACCATCGGTTCGCGTGTGTAAGTGGACGCCTTGCTGTTCATCTCCAAAAGCAACCTTCAGAAGCACTGAGAAGAATATTCCGAACAAGGTGGGGGCCAGTGCACAACCTTGACGAACACCACGGCGTACGTCGAATGGCGTGGATGCGTTGCCATTGTGCAGGACGGTGACTTCCATACCTTCGTGGAACGATTGCACTATCCTTAGGAGTTTTGGGGGGCATCCAATTCTGACAAGAACCGAGTACAACCCCTCTCTGCTCACGGAGTCAAAAGCCTTATTTAGGTCTACAAATGCAATGACTAGGGGGGTATGTTGCTCCCTACACTTTTCTTGTAGCTGTCTGAGTGAAAATATCATGTCGACAGTTGACCGTTGGGATCTAAAACCACATTGTGCCTCAGGGTATACGCGGTCGGCGAGCCTTTGTAGTTTGCCTAAAATGGCCCTGGCAAAGGCTTTACCGACGATGCTAAGAAGAGATATTCCGCGGTAACAGTTGCAGTCGCCACGATCGCCTTTGCCTTTATAAAGAGTGACGATGTTAGCATCTCGCATATCCTGAGGGACGTAGTTTTCTTCCCAGCACTTAGCCAGGTGGTTATGAAGGATGGGCAAGAGGCACTCAAGCTTGACGACTTCGGTGACAACATCGTCTTTTCCGGGGCTCTTTCCGCATTTGAGCTTCTTGACGGCCAGATAAAGTTCCTCTACTGTGGGTGCAACGTCTAGCTCGTGCCAAGTTGCCAGATTCGGGACAAGCTCCATTGCTTCTGGCTGAATATCCACTGGGCACGAGTAGAGCCCCTTGTAGTATTCTACCCATCTTGCCATCTGACGGGTGCTGTCTGTTATAACAGAACCGTCGGTTTCCTTGAGAGGTGCCGTCTTTTTTGGAGTAGGTCCAAGAGCTCTTTTGATGCCCGCGTACACCCCGCCAATATCCCCCGCGTTTGCGCACGCTTGGATGCTTTGGCAAAGCTCTGTCCAATACGCATTTACAAAGAAGCGCGTGCTACGCTGGAGTGAGGCTTTTGCCTTCGTGAGATCTTTACGCGTCGCATCGCAAGGGTTAAGGCGAAAATTTAAAGCGGCTTGGCGTTTCGAGTCAATCAAGGGAAGTAAGTGCTTCTCGTTTTCTTGAAACCAGTCGTAAGATTTTGCCTTTTGATAGCCAAAAATCTTGCCTGCAGTGTCAGTGAGAAGAGACTTGACTTTTTCCCATTCGACTCGCGCTGATGCCGTACTATCCCAAGTTGCGACTTCTTCGCGGACGAGTTCCCCAAATGACTCCACTACTTCCATGTCACGAGTCTTGAAAAGATTTATCTTTTTTCGACCGAGTGGCTTGGAAGAATGGACTCTTCTAGGGACAAGTCGGACTTTAGTAGCGACGAGGCTGTGATCGGTGTCGCAATCGGCACTGTGAAACGCCCGCGTGTGGAGCGTTTCCCGTAGATCCCTCCTTCTTGTAAGAGCAAGGTCTAATTGGTGCCAGTGTTTAGATCGAGGGTGCATCCACGAGACTTTCCGCATCATTTTGCCTTTAAAAAAGGTGTTGGTAACACACAGCTGGTGCCTTGAGCAAAACTCCAACAATCGTTGTCCGTTGTCGTTAAGCTTGCCTATGCCGTGTGCACCGAGGCATTCAGGCCAGGCTGATGTACCCTGTCCGACGCGGGCATTAAAGTCACCCAAAATATGCAGTCTGTCAGTTGGATTCACCCTGCGCACTGTCTCATCGAGCTGGCCGTAGAATTGATCCTTGGTCTCAGGTTTTGAACTAAGCGTCGGTGCGTAAGCGGAAATTAACGTGACAAAGCCGCTTTTTGTGTTTAGACGCAAGACCATAATCCGCTCGGAAACGCCTACAGGTGTCTCTATGGCGTTGATGAGATGGTTTCGAACCGCGAAACCTACACCATGCTCTCGTGTTTCCAAGGAACTCTTGCCCTTCCAGTAAAAAGTGTAGTTAGCTTCACGCAAAGACCCTTCGTCTTCAGTTCTGGTCTCTTGTAAGGCTACGATATCGATATTGAGCCTTTTAAGCTCCACGTCGATACTGTAAGTTTTGCGCAGTTTTTGGGCGCAATCGGAGCTTCCGTAGGTGTTCGGGAAGCCTGTCCTCATCGTTCGGACATTCCATGTTGCAAAGCGCATGTAAGCAGCGTTGTTGTGGGTTTTGAGATTTTTGTTTCTTTGAGCAGGTGGTTAATGTCACAGCGTCAACGTCTAGCTGTAAGGCTTGTGTTCCGATCACCCAGGCGGGACAAGTTAACGCTGAGGCGGATCAGTACCTTATTGATCGGGGGCTGCCCGACTTAAAGCAGGCGGTAACTGATCAATGGATCTACAATGGATCCTCCTACTGTCAAGAGTGGCCCCTGGCGTCCGCACTTACGCCTATTCGTGCTGACTTATAACCGGTGACTGCCACTCTCCGTGTTGTTTTCCACCTGCAAGACAGGTGAGCGAAGTGTCCTCTCCGTGGATGCTGCTACGCCTGAGCCAGGTGACTTTATGGCAACACGGGCTTGCCCAGTACCCATGCCACCCTCTCCTCCTCCCCAGCGGGATCCGCAGGAATGACGAGTCAATACGTGTGGTGCTGGTTTGGCCGCAGGTGACTGGATTACGCCTAAACGGAGGCACCGCTCCGGGTTTAATATTAGTTTTCCTTCTTCTTTGGCGTGACGCTAGGATAATTTTGGGAAACAACGTATCAAGGAGAGGGGTGAGGATACTGTGGTCACGAAAGATACAGGAATGTGACACTAGTAGCTAGAGCCGTCCGGGGTCGCGTACCCGTAGTGATTCCAACCAGCTATCGGACAGATAACTGGTAGATCCACCCTCTGGACAGTGGGGGGGGCTTATTTTACCACGCTAATAATAGTATATGTGTACACATATACGAAATTATATGTAATATAATTTAAAGATCTCTTGCAATGAGTATAGTTTGTTTTTATTCAGAGCAAGCTATATGAGATGATTTTCTATAAAAATAACTCGCTCTAACACATCTTATGTAACTTGCGACAAATGTTTCTATTATTTAGAAACGTCCAATTTAATGACTTAATTTAATTTCAGTGGAGTTCTAAAACAACAAATTATAAATATAAAAGAAGAAGTGTTCTATTAATGTTATAGAACAATTTATATTAATGTAATTTCTATTAATGTTAAAAAAAAATTTGAGCTGATAAATAATTTTCTTAATAAAGTCATTATTATATCTTCTATTCAATAAAGATTATGAAATTTTAATTAAAACGAGCAATTAATTATATTACCAAACCCTTTCACATATTAATTGATTTTCGAATGAGAAGGTTCCTTATTTTGGAACTTAAAGTTCGAAGTAAAAATGGTAACAGACATTTAAGTCATTTGACATATTGAAAATCTTTAGGTTGATAGCATAGTAAAATTTGCTGCAATACCTAATTAATAAATAGAAGGCATAGCAATGGAGATTTATTGAATTATACAATAGTCATTACATTTCTTCAAAAAATATTTTTTTTTATATTTCTGAGCACAACATGTAGACTAACTTTACTTATATTGGGTTCAGAAATATTACTCATGACTTATATAATGATCGCCCAATGAACCATTATAATGAATTACTAATAAGTACCAAATAAAGCTATTAAAAATGAGACTTAACAAATATACCGGTGTTAGAGCATTGTGGAAGCTCGTCTGGGGTGGTACCACCCACTCATCAGATATTTTACCGCTAAACAGCAGTACTTGGTATCGTTGTGTTCTAGTTTGAAGGGTGAGAATTTCTTACAATGCCAATGTCTATGGGCGTTCATGACCATTTACCTCAGGTGGCCCATTTGCTCGTCCGCCATCCTATACTATGTAAACAAGGTAAAAATACCTAATTGATTTTTATTTTATTTATAAAAAAATATGTTTTCGAAACACGTATATTATGTACAAATTTTAGATTCTCACGATCCTCCATCTTCGTCTATATTTAAAAAAAAGGGTATTTACTTTCGCATTTATAAGATGATAGGAAAGCCTTGTAGCCGCGAAATATCTTATTTTACCTATACTAACAAGTGTACTTTACGGTCATAATATTTCTCATTATTCGTCATTTTTAATATCAAATTAAAAAAAATAATATACCAATAGTATAAATATTATTTAATACTTGCAAGTATCTATGACAAATTAATTAAACATTAATTATAAAGAACATAAAGTCGAGATGTCCCAGTGGTAAGAACGCGTGAATCTTAACCGATGATCGTGGGTTCAAACCCGGGCAAGCACCACTGAATTTTCATGTGCTTAATTTGTGATTATAATTCATCTCGTGCTTTACGGTGAAGGAAAACATCGTGAGGAAACCTGCATGTGGCTAATTTCACTGAAATTCTGCCACATGTGTATTCCACCAACCCGCATTGGAGCAGCGTGGTGGAATAAGCTCCAAACCTTCTCCTCAAAATGAGGAGAGGAGGCCTTTAGCCCAGCAGTGGGACATTCACAGGCTGTTTCGGTATAAACAACTAGTCTTAACCACGGCTTCTTCCCCTGTTTGGTGGACGAAGCCGTTGTACGATAGATATAGGTAGGCTTGGTAGGTGTAAGATGTAAAAAATAGCCTATGTCCTTTCTTGGGGTTTTAACCGACTGCTAATAATAAAAATATTTATTCTATTTTTAACGACGATAGTATTCCTTCCCCGTTGTGTGTCATTGGTAAAATTAGGGCTTAAGCTCATGATAATGTTTATTACTAGGACACCTCATGATATTTAAACATACATTATATGTACATATAATAAAGCAGTAGAAAATGTACAAAACATTGAAAAAATTTATCATAAATACGAATGTGGGCGATCAAAAATAGTAATATAAGACGAGAATGCATTTCCTCATTCTGGTATGTCTGTCAGTCTGTCTATATATACAAGCTGATCTCTATATTGTACCAATTTATCAAAAAACTATTGAGTGAGTGATACAAAAATAGGTTAACAGAAAAAGAAAATGATTTTTTAGTATATCGTAATAAAACCGACATTCACGCGGACGAAGCCGGGCTAGTATTACAATAAACATCTTATTATAAGTCCTGTCATTTTTATTATGTATTTGATCTGGCACCAAATTGCTAATTGTATCTACAGCGATTACATATAAATGAAATTATTAAAATTTATATTTAATTTCAATTAGCAAATTATTTTAATAATCTATGACAAATAATTTTAATTACAATATTTATTGTTAATTTTCCCCTTTTGTTTAATATTTATAATATTTAAGGAAATTATGTATCTGTGGTTATTGACTTTCCCGTAGACGATGGAGGTTATCACCATAAGTCACATCGTTAAATTATTCTAGATTATGGCTATTTATATGCTGTTTATTCGTGTATTTTTTTAACTCCTTCCATTGGAATAGCTGACATAATGTATTAAAACATGAAAGTACGTCTCATGACTGTCAGTTTGAAGTTTATGCATGAATAAATAATATACACATATAAATAACTGTCATAATAAGGTGAATCATTTAAGCGTGACAAAAGGCTTCTTATATTTGATACATACGTCATCAATAAAATTGATGAAATTAATATTTTTTCACAGTTGTTTTTTATTTTTATTGTTGTAAAGAGTTTGATAAATCATCAATTATAAGAAAGTTCTAGAGAATTCTTTTGATGTTTATTTCGTATCAACCTATGTCTAATCACGTGTACATATTATCAAATTTTGTGTCCACCAACTTTATAATTACTTTGTAATTATGATAGAAAATATTCTCTCAAATATAAATAAAAAATATTCAACGATTCATTTTGTGAACACAAAATTGAACGATTACAAAATGGTCAAGCGGCCGCAGACATCTGAGCATTGTGTGATGTTTTATTATTTAAAATAACAATATTTCAGGGATTAAAAAAGAGACAAATATGCGTTTTTCCTAAATTTAAATAAAGTAAATCTATTAGTATTAACCTTTAGAAAATGAGATTAGTGTTTTAACCTCTAAAATGACTGTAGTAACTTTTGCAAGTGCGTCGGGTCTATCTGCAAAATGCAAAACTGTTAGATTTGTATAAATTGTGTTTCCTTGAGGTTATAATAATTAAAATATCACAACAGAAGTTAATCAACCAACACTGTTTTCGTTACTATTTGGAAATACTATAACTTCGTTATAATCACTTCGTAATACTTTAAATATAAACGTGCTATTCTATAATTTCTTAGGTTGACTGGTAGATAATGCTTTGAGCATTAAGCCCGCTTTTTGTATAATATATATTTTGTGTTGTCCAAAAAGTATTAAATTAATTAATATATTTTTATTAATCGGTCCTCGTTAGTAAGTTTTTGGCTTTAATTCAGTGGAATTACCAATAGGATAAATAATAAATAACTATTCATACTTTGACTCATTAAAACCGATACTTTAATGACGATTATAAAATGTGTACGATTTATAAAATTCATCAGTTACCAAACACTGGGATACGCGCGATGAACAATATCCTGACCTACGCTATATTGTTTGCAGTTGCGGTCTCCGCTATGATAGAATTAGTTGAATGTCGGACGAATGGTTCATTCGATCCAAATATCATTTCATCTCATTTACCGATTAAAAGTCATTTACCATCAAGAGTTAAACGGCAAATTGTATCATTCGTTATGGAATATTGTCCTTATGGGCTTGTAAGATTTTTTCAAATGTGTGTACCTGAACAAATGTAAGTTTCTTGATTTTTTGGTTTAATTAATTTTATTGCTTTGATTTTTGTACCAACTCTTTATTTGAGTCCGTTCCATTTACTTTATTCTAAATGAAATATGAACTGCATAAAAAACTGTTCATAATTACGTATTTCCCTTACAGGTTCATAACAATAAGCAAACAATGCGTACACGTTAATTTTATTCTTTGGATTTTCATATCAACTCTTTATCAAATAAAGAATTGATCTAAAAACCTTATTTACCTTCTAATTATTTTCAATTGTCTTTTTTTCTTTACAGATTATTATCCAGACGGTTAATGGACAGAAAACACAGTGATAAAAAGAAATGTACGAAAAAACGTCTACGACACCGTCAGATATCAGGCTATCAGGCTAGGTAGGTTAGCAGGCTATTGAATAGAAAAAACAGTGAAGGAAAAGACAAGAAAACAGAAACAAAACACAACAGACAAGACAAGAAAACAGAACAGAAAGGAAGACACAGAGATGGAAACGAAATGTAGGACGAAATGACAGCGGAACCGTCAGTTATCCGATGTATTAAAATAAATTAATTTGACAAAATCTGTCTACCGGCACTCGTTACCGTGCGCTGCTAAATTTGGAAGAAACTATTAAATATACAGCACAATTACAATATAAATTTAATATAACATATTTTGAACTATGTATTTAATACTCAACTCAACGGGTTAGATAAATATTTTTTATGTGAAAGTTTTATTAGCGCGTCATGGAGGTAATACCGACTCGTATTCCTCTTTTATGCCATCATGCTCCTCTCCGCTACTGCTCTCTACTTTTGTGTGGCTCATATACAATATATTTATTTATTTGGGAAACATACAGCATAATATAACACATAAACATTTGATAACAAAACAAGTCTCACATAAGCCAACAAGGTTTCCACTTTAACATTGAAACATGGAGTGAACCTAACCAGAACAAGTTATTTAGCAAGTATTAAAAAATATACAATAAAGTATTAACAAGTAATTTAAAAAGCAGAGCAAAAAAATACGATAAGAATATTAATGACAAATACAGTTTTTAAGGCTTCTAAGAACTTAAATAAATTTACGTTAAAGATATTTATATTAGTGTAACGTTTATTATAATTGTCAGTTGCTCTTACCAAAAAGCAATTTTTAGCATAGTTGATATATATAATAATAACAACATTAAAAACATTATTATTATTATTATTATTAAATAACTTTGTTTTACACTCATAAGGAAAAAAAACAATTACAAGTAAAAAAGAAAAAGAACAACAAAATCTTAAGAATATTCAATATAAACATAATTTCAGACTGTAATATGATGCATGCAAGGGGCGGTCTTATCACTCAAGTAGCGATCTCTTCCAGACAACCCTGCATTTAG
Organism: Nymphalis io; assembly: GCF_905147045.1. NCBI lineage: Eukaryota > Metazoa > Arthropoda > Insecta > Lepidoptera > Nymphalidae > Nymphalis > Nymphalis io. Next base: position 3,887,430 of record NC_065910.1, on the reverse strand, counting down.
ATACTTGCAGTATATATATATACATATACATGAAGAGGATTGACGGACCTCGGATGGAAATATATTAATTTTATTATCAAACCTCTTTGTTTGTTTTCTTTAATTATGAATTATTTCAATAACCATCAACTTCTACTTATTTTGACGTCTGCCACGATTGTTACATTTTTATTCTTATGTAGTACAGTTTTGTGATTGGTTTTAATTTAATATTGTAAAGTACATGGAAGTTCATGAACAGACACGTTATTTTTATTTGATTATGTAGCTATTCCCATTGCACGTAAAATGAGTTTAGGGCTACTGCATTTTCTACCAGCAGTCCATAAAACCTTCACGAAACTTTGTTAATTAGTGTACAAAAATAAAATGAATCTACTCATTTGAGACTTGGGGCTTATTTTGTGGTGTGGTGTACACATATACGAAATTGTACGTAATAGAAATTATAGATCTCTTGCAATGAGTATAGTTTGTTTTTATTCAGAGCAAGCTATATAAGATGATCTTCTATAAAGATAACCTTTATTGAAAGAGATGTTATATCTTCTAGGGTCGTTTTACTCGCTCTAACACGTTTTATGTAAGTTGCCACAAATGTTTTTATTATTTAGAAGCGTCCAACTTGATGACTTAATTTAATTTCGGTGGAATTCTTAAACAACAAATTGTAATTATTAAAGAAGTTGTTCTATTAATGCTAAAAAACAACCTTTGTTCTATGTTATGTTCAATTTTGCGAAAATTACAAACAAATAATACTTACTCTTTATTTCATTGCGATTTCTGTTTTTAGGTCACCATTGTCAACAAAATAACATTGAATTTGATTGCTTTATTTATTTTTATTACCCTTGTTTTTATAAGGAACAAGTCAATTCAAATGTATTATACTTCTTTCGTAATAAATTTTCAATTAGTAAGCTTGGATAAGCTTGAAAATTCATGTTTCGTTGCCATTTTTCGTATATATTTTTTCAATTTCAATAGGTTGAAATAAAAGTCAAACGAACTTCCAAATGGTATTATATGGATATAAATGTCTATTGCTTCATTCAGAAAGCTATTATGGCGTGGCAATAAGCAATGAAAATGTATATCGGTACCGCGTAGCATCAAACAGCCAACTAGGAGTTAGCGTTGCAATTCAATTTCATGGCGAATTTGCTCAGCAGTTTTAGAACGGCGTCCAAGTTGGAGCAATTCATAGAAGCGTGTCCCATTTTGGTTGATTTGAGTCATTTGATTCGATCTACAATTTTCACTTTCATTATAAATTCTTAAATGAAAATGATACTTTATTTTTGGTCTTATAATTATTATAAACATGATAAATTCAGCATTATTTTCACATCATTGATCGGTCATCATTATGATCATATATCATCCTATGATCATTATGGAATATCTATATGTGGAACCTGTACTTCTGTCTGCATTTCTAAGACAAATAAAATGTAATTTTTACTATTTGTATAAACGTACAACCACAACCACGACCAGTCCGTTTTGTAGGTAATGTATTTGTCAGTTACATTTTGCAACTGCATTTTGATACAATGCCTGGCCTTTCATTCGATATAATCCTGTAACACGACGATTTCAATTTTCTTATAAGAATACTGAGCAAACTCTAATAAAGAGAATCGAATAAAGAAAAGTAAGAATATATAGTTTTTATGTCATTTTATCGTATTTTAAACATTTGTATATAAACTATATTTTATAATATATTATTAAATTTCTGCTATGGCGATAACTCAAAAATTAATTTGATAACCTCATATTTTTTGAGGTAAATCTTTAATATTAAATATAATAATATATTTATTATGTTTTCAACAATATATTATAAATAAACTTTTATTCCTTTTCAATAACCTGAACCATGTTCTAAACAAAAAAGAATATAACCACCGATTTACCAAATCAGATCTCTCTAACATAGTTTAAAAGCGACAATCACAGGAATCTGATTTATTATATTGTTCAAGCGGAGGAAATCGTCGGTGATCTTTTGTAATTGAATTCAACAGCAAATTAATGGCCGGTCTAAGTGGGTCGAAACCGCCTATGCTTAATTTGATTTAGTTCAGGATGACTCAATTTCTTAGTGGGTTCCGAGCTTAATCTTGGAGGAATCTGAGACGTCTGATAGCTAATTTATTCCATATAGGATTAAAACCCTTTCTTCGATGGATTACTGTATATCTTCCTCACTGAATTTAAATTTAGACTATTTACTCTATTGTATAGTAATTTATTTTAAATGATTTACTTCAGAGAAGAAAGCGTAGGTACTAAATTTGTGTATATACATAAACATAAACATTTTATATTTTGTATAAAAGCTAAACTGTTACAAAGTGTGAAAGTGCCTAAAATAGTCTTCAACGACTATTTTGCCTCTTACTCGTATTCGAGGTTAAATTTACTTAAACAATATTCCCAGCGGTTTTCTATCTTACAAGTGATATATATTTGATACAGTTGAAAGAAATGTACATTCATGTTCCAAGATCTTTTACTCGGCAGGTGGTAAATGCCAGTCTCCCTTTGGAATAAAGATGCGAAGAGCCTCAAGAATTCTATTAAAGTGAAATCTTTTTATTTCACCACATTTAAAGCTAGAATGTACAATACATTTTAAGTTTCTCGCCAGAACGTGAAAATTGGTTCTAAGCGTAAAGGACAGCTGACATTTTATATTTCTACGTTTTCCTTCAATTCTTTGATAACATTGCTAATTTTTCGCTTTTAATTAAATACTGCAACGGTAAAAAACACAAATATTCTTAATTACATCACAATCACACACTCTTAATTATCTAAGGAACAATAATAATAAATAAAAAAAATCCTTTTACCCTTAATATTAATTAAGTTGGTGAAGGGCATAAATGGAACTGTCAAGGTGATTCGCGATTACAATCTAAAATCACGTTCCACAACCAACATAATCCACAACCCCATGAACACAAATAACAGCGTTCGAGGAAAACAACAGACATGTATTACGCGTTAATAAAGAAGTTACCTGGACTCCACAACATCTACTTAAACATATAATAATAATAATGTCCGATTTCGGCCACGGTGGCCAATCTCAAGAGAGATTTGCCAACTACGCAGGAGATATTATACTGTACTCTCATAATCCGATGGGACGGCAATCCTACAAGACCGGATGAGTTCAGGCGCAGGACCGACGGCTTTACGTGCTTTCCGAGGCACGGAAGTGTACACACTTCCAACTTCCAGACTCCGGGCAGCTACTGAGGATTTTCTGATAGGAAAACCCAATAACTTATAATTGGACCGACCTGGGAATTGAACCCAGGACCTCTGGGTCTGCGGCCTTACATCAAGCCACTAGACCAACGAGGCAGTCATTAGATTATTACTTTAACATATATTTATATCGCATAACATTAATACCATATTTTCATAAATTCATAATCCTAAAACTTAGATTGTGATGCTGCTGGAAGAAAAGATGCCGACACATTGAAATAACCATTTATTTATGATATTTATTTGTAAAAGCACAATTACAACATACATATAAAGCAAAGATAATATATCTAATATGAATGTCAATTACAAGTGTACAACGCACTTTCAGATTCATATATATATATATAGGCCTCTGCATCTTTGACAGATGATTTAAGCGGCATCGCGAAGGCACTTGCGTTCATGACTGAAAAGACCAATGCGAGAGAGGATCCTCCGGCCGCACTTCCGACAAGTGTATGCGCCCCCAGATGGGCGGGGGTTTGAAGCCCGCTCATAACGCCTAGTGCGTTTTTCTTTTAGTAGTTTAAACCAGTCATTGTCATGCTTTGATTGACCTTCGTGAATAAGGCGTCGCCACTTGGCACGGTCCCCTGCCAGTTCCTCCCATCGATTGCTAGGGATGTTAAACGCAACCATATCACGCTTAGCGCAATCTTTGTAACGGAGCATAGGCCGCCCAACAGACCTCTTTGCATCCACAACCTCTCCCAGTAGTATTTGCCTTGGAAGACGGGTCTGCTCCATTCGATGCACGTGTCCCAGCCACCGTAACCGTTTTTTTTTTAGAATGGCCATGATGCTAGGCAGCTGTGCCTTGCCTAGAACAGACTCGTTTGTCACGCGATCCTGCCATGTGATGCCCAGAATGTTCCGAAGACAGCGCAAGTGAAATGTGTTTAGTCGGCGTTCTTGTTTTGCGTACGTTGTCCACGTTTCTGCTCCATACAAGAGTGTGCTTAGGACACATGATTGGTAAACAAGCATTTTCGTTTTTACCGTAAGGTGTCTGTTATCCCAAGCCCTTGAACAGAGCCTCCCGAACATAGAGGCTGCTTTGCCGATGCGGAAGTCGATCTCTGCATCAAGCGAGAGATTGCTTGACAAATGCGACCCAAGGTAGCAAAATTTGTTAACCACCTGTAAAGGTGCGCCGTTAAGCAAGATGACTGGTTGCTCTAAACATCCTTGCGCTAAAATAACGGTCTTCTTGCAGTTTATGGACATTGAGAAGAGGTCGCACGCTCTGGCAAATTTGTCCATTAGACTCTGGAGTTGAGCTTGGTCATGAGCAACGAAGGCAGCGTCGTCAGCGAAGAGGAGACTATCTACAAATAGGTCCTCCCTGTAGCGTTTGGACTTGAGCATTGAGATGCTGTACAGCCTACCATCGGTTCGCGTGTGTAAGTGGACGCCTTGCTGTTCATCCCCAAAAGCAACCTTCAGAAGCACCGAGAAGAATATTCCGAACAAGGTGGGGGCCAGTGCACAACCTTGACGAACGCCACGGCGTACGTCGAATGGCGTGGATGCGTTGCCATTGTGCAGGACGGTGACTTCCATACCTTCGTGGAACGATTGCACTATCCTTAGGAGTTTTGGGGGGCATCCAATTCTGACAAGAACCGAGTACAACCCCTCTCTGCTCACGGAGTCAAAAGCCTTATTTAGGTCTACAAATGCAATGACTAGGGGGGTATGTTGCTCCCTACACTTTTCTTGTAGCTGTCTGAGTGAAAATATCATGTCGACAGTTGACCGTTGGGACCTAAAACCACATTGTGCTTCAGGGTATACGCGGTCGGCGAGCCTTTGTAGTTTGCCTAAAATGGCCCTGGCAAAGGCTTTACCGACGATGCTAAGAAGAGATATACCGCGGTAACAGTTGCAGTCGCCACGATCGCCTTTGCCTTTATAAAGAGTGACGATGTTAGCATCTCGCATATCCTGAGGGACGTAGTTTTCTTCCCAGCACTTAGCCAGGTGGTTATGAAGGATGGGCAAGAGGCACTCAAGCTTGACGACTTCGGTGACAACATCGTCTTTTCCGGGGCTCTTTCCGCATTTGAGCTTCTTGACGGCCAGATAAAGTTCCTCTACTGTGGGTGCAACGTCTAGCTCGTGCCAAGTTGCCAGATTCGGGACAAGCTCCATTGCTTCTGGCTGAATATCCACTGGGCACGAGTAGAGCCCCTTGTAGTATTCTACCCATCTTGCCATCTGACGGGTGCTGTCTGTTATAACAGAACCGTCGGTTTCCTTGAGAGGTGCCGTCTTTTTTGGAGTAGGTCCAAGAGCTCTTTTGATGCCCGCGTACACCCCGCCAATATCCCCCGCGTTTGCGCACGCTTGGATGCTTTGGCAAAGCTCTGTCCAATACGCATTTACAAAGAAGCGCGTGCTACGCTGGAGTGAGGCTTTTGCCTTCGTGAGATCTTTACGCGTCGCATCGCAAGGGTTAAGGCGAAAATTTAAAGCGGCTTGGCGTTTCGAGTCAATCAAGGGAAGTAAGTGCTCCTCGTTTTCTTGAAACCAGTCGTAAGATTTTGCCTTTTGATAGCCAAAAATCTTGCCTGCAGTGTCAGTGAGAAGAGACTTGACTTTTTCCCATTCGACTCGCGCTGATGCCGTACTATCCCAAGTTGCAACTTCTTCGCGGACGAGTTCCCCAAATGACTCCACTACTTCCATGTCACGAGTCTTGAAAAGATTTATCTTTTTACGACCGGGTGGCTTGGAAGAATGGACTCTTCTAGGGACAAGTCGGACTTTAGTAGCAACGAGGCTGTGATCGGTGTCACAATCGGCACTGTGAAACGCCCGCGTGTGGAGCGTTTCCCGTAGATCCCTCCTTCTTGTAAGAGCAAGGTCTAATTGGTGCCAGTGTTTAGATCGAGGGTGCATCCACGAGACTTTCCGCATCATTTTGCCTTTAAAAAAGGTGTTGGTAACACACAGCTGGTGCTTTGAGCAAAACTCCAACAGTCGTTGTCCGTTGTCGTTAAGCTTCCCTATGCCGTGTGCACCGAGGCATTCAGGCCAGGCTGATGTGCCCTGACCGACGCGGGCATTAAAGTCACCCAAAATATGCAGTCTGTCAGTTGGATTTACCCTGCGCACTGTCTCATCGAGCTGGCCGTAGAATTGATCCTTGGTCTCGGGTTTTGAACTAAGCGTCGGTGCGTAAGCGGAAATTAGCGTGACAAAGCCGCTTTTTGTGTTTAGACGCAAGACCATAATTCGCTCGGAAACGCCTACAGGTGTTTCTATGGCGTTGATGAGATGGTTTCGAACCGCGAAACCTACACCATGCTCTCGTGTTTCCAAGGAACTCTTGCCCTTCCAGTAAAAAGTGTAGTTAGCTTCACGCAAAGACCCTTCGTCTTCAGTTCTGGTCTCTTGTAAGGCTACAATATCAATATTGAGCCTTGTAAGCTCCACGTCGATACTGTAAGTTTTGCGCAGTTTTTGGGCGCAATCGGAGCTTCCGTAGGTGTTCGGGAAGCCTGTCCTCATCGTTCGGACATTCCATGTCGCAAAGCGCATGTAAGCAGCGTTGGTGTGGGTTTTGGGATTTATGTTCCTTTGAGCAGGTGGTTAATGTCACAGCGTCAACGTCTAGCTGTAAGGCTTGTGTTCCGTTCACCCAGGCGGAACAAGTTAACGCTGAGGCGGATCAGTACCTTATTGATCGGGGGCTGCCCGACTTAAAGCAGGCGGTAACTGATCAATGGATCTACGATGGATCCTCCTACTGTCAAGAGTGGCCCCTGGCGTCCGCACTTACGCCTATTCGTGCTGACTTATAACCGGTGACTGCCACTCTCCGTGTTGTTTTCCACCTGCAAGACAGGTGAGCGAAGTGTCCTCTCCGTGGATGCTGCTACGCCTGGGCCTGGCGACTTTATGGCAACACGGGCTTGCCCAGTACCCATGCCACCCTCTCCTCCTCCCCAGCAGGATCCGCAGGAATGACGAGTCAATACGTGTGGTGCTGGTTTGGCCGCAGGTGACTGGCTTACGCCTAAACGGAGGCACCGCTCCGGGTTTAATATTAGTTTTCCTTCTTCTTTGGCGTGACGCTGGGATAATTTTGGGAAACAGCGTATCAAGGAGAGGGGTGAGGATACTGTGATCACGGAAGATACAGGAATGTGACACTAGTAGCTAGAGCAGTCCGGGGTCGCGTACCCGTAGTGATTCCAACCAGCTATCGGACAGATAACTGTTAGATCCACCCTCTGGACAAGCCGAGAGTTTACACGGCTAATTACTATTTGTATTTTTATTGACATCTTTATATAAAAAATTAGGAAACAAAATCTTTTTCAATAAAATAATTTATCTTTTTTTATTTTTTTTGCCACCTGATGGTAAGTGGTCACCAACGCCCTTAGACATTGGCATTGTAAGAAATGTCAATGTCTAATGTCAATGGCAATGTCTATGGGCGTTGGTGACTACTTACCATCAGGTGGCCCATATGCTCGTCTGACTACCTATACTATAAAAAAAAAAAAAGCTATTTAGGCATTAGACGACATTACGTTAATTACAGATAAATTATTTTTAAAACATTGTATTAAGACATTACTTTGTTTCAAATCTGTTTCATTTATGTGGAGCCCTGGAGACTGGCGGCCTCAATCACCTTTTAGATAAGACACGCAACTCTTAATCAAGATAATAGATTATACAATTTAAATAAAGACAGAATATAGTTAAATACATACATCATTCTTCTTAGCAGGAGAGAATTCATTCATTAATGACGACGAGCCGGTTGGCGTGGTTGGTGGAACACTTGCCTTTCACGCCGAAGGTTGTGGGTTCGATTCCCACCCAGGACAGACATTTGTGTGCATGAACATGAATGTTTGTCCTGAGTCTGGGTGTAATTATCTATATAAGTATGTATTTACAAAAAAAAGTAGTATATGTGTGTGTATATCAGTTGTCTGGTTTCCATAGCACAAGCTTTGTACAAGCTTAATTTGGGATCAGATGGCCGTGCGTGAAAAATGTCCCAGGATATTATTATTATTATTAATATTAATTCTTCTTTCTGTAATAGCCTGTGAATGTCTCACTGCTGAGCTACAGGCCTCCTCTCCTCTTGTTGTGGAGAATTTTTGGAGCTTATTCCACCACGCTGCTTTAATGTGCAGTTTGGTGGAATACACATGTGGCAGAATTTCAGTGAAATAAGACACATGCAGGTTTCTTCACGATGTTTTCCTTCACCGTGAAGCACGAGATGAATTATAATCACAAATTAAGCACATGAAAATTCAGTGATGCTTGCCCGGGTTTGAACCCACGATCATCGGTTAAGATTCACGCGTTCTTACCACTGTGCCATTTTAGCTCGACAATTCTTCTTTATCTGTTCAAAATTACTAAATTATGGTTGGTTACCTATTTTAAAACCTACAGAAACTGTAAGCATCTTTCGAAGGCCACAATTTATTAAAAATAATGTACGAAAAAAAATCTTCTTCTTCTTCTGCCTAGCGTTTTCCCGGCCTAGTAGCGCCAAGGTCCGCTTTACTGCATCTATGCCTCCACTTTGCCCGATCTAAGGCGTCCTCCTTAGTGAGATCGTGCTCTTTCATATCGTCCCTCACAACATCGAGCCAGCGCTTCTTGGGCCTGCCGAGGGATCTAGGGCCTTCGACAACAAAGTCCAGGCATCATCAGGTGGTCTGCGGCTAATGTGGCCAAACCAACGCAGAAGGCTTTCCTGCAACTTATCCGCTACATCGCAAACTTCAAGGCTACCACGGATGTGCTCGTTACGAATGCGATCTAGTCGCGTAACGCCACACATCCACCGCAGCATCTTCATTTCCGCGACGTGAAGTTGCTGAACGTGTCTCGCGAGAGCTGGCCACGTCTCACTTCCGTACAATAAGACTGTTCGGATGATGCACTTGTACAAAAGGCCCTTTAATTTCACCGGTATCCTGCGATCACAGATTACCCCGGTGACTTCCCGCCATTGGGCCCAGGCTGCGTTTATTCGAGCTCTGACATCGTGGTCGACTGTACCAGACTCCCCGAGACCCGAGGGGTCCGTGCTGCGCGAATTTAAGCTTTTCCGTCTTGATAACGGATTCTCCGCCTATCTTTATCCGTACTGCCACAGGCCATATACTCGGTCTTCGCAACATTTAGCATCAGACCGACCCTCTCTAGCACACCTTTCCACTGGTTCACCTTTTGCTCCAATACCTGCTTGTCCCCATCTACCAGTGCAATATCATCAGCATACATCATGAGGTAGGGAGATGGCTCATGGGCTTTCGCTGTGACAACGTCAAGCACTACACTGAACAGAAAAGGACTCAGGGCCGAGCCTTGGTGGACACCAACTGTGTTCTTGAAAGGGTGTGTGTCGCCAACGGCGGTCCTTACTATTGATTCCGAATTATGGTACATATCTCGGATAATGTCAATATAGATTTGTGGTACGTTCTTCATCTTCAAAGCCTTCTTCTTATCTCTGTGGGCCTCGGCCAGTATTCTTAGGGCAAAGATGGGGTCTATGGTTCCACAGCCTGGGCGAAACCCATATTGACATTCCGAGACAGTACATTCTTGTCGGAGCCTTGAATATATTACGCGTTCGAAGAGTTTCATGGTGTGGCACATAACCTTAATACTGCGGTAGTTTTCGCAGTCCTGTACACTACCTTTTCCTTTATATACTGGAGAAATGATACTCAATCATCGTGCTTAAGTTGGAGCTAGCTTCGACTTTACAGAAGTCATGCTGTTTTGGTCCATTCAACAGCCACAATTTAGTTTTAGGTCTGCGTCGTTCAGGCACTTTTTTGCTTGGTACTACCAGCATGTCCATGAGAAGGATGCGGTGTTGTGTTGTGAGACATTCCCCAGGAATTACTTTGCAGTTGGTCACTCTACCAATTTGGCTTCTTCTTATGAGCAAGTAGTCGATCTGGGTGGAGTGCGGCCCAATTTTATAGGTGATGAGGTGCTCGGGTTTCTTTTGGAAGAAAGTGTTAATAATGGCAAGGTCTGATAATAAGCAGGTGCTGAGAATTGAATCCCCCTCTGCATTCTCACGACCATAGCCATAGCCGCCACGTACACGTCCATATTCACGTGACTCCTCACTAACATGGCAGTTCAAATCTCCACCTATCACGATGCTTTCGGTGTTCGGAATGTGCAGCGGAGCATGTCTTCCAAGTCATTCCAGAAGGCTTCTTTCTCCGATTCAGATCCGCCGACCTGTGGAGTGTAGGCGCTGATAAGATGAGTAATTACTCCTTCTATCAGTAGCTTCACCCGAAGAAGTCGGTCGCTCAGTCTTTCGACTTCTAGAATACTGTTCTGGAATTCCTCGGACAGTACTACGGCCACACCGTTCTTTCCTGAGGCGGATCCTGAGTAGATCAACTTGCAACCCAGTTCAATATCACGGGACTTGTTCCCCTTCCAACGAGTTTCTTGCAAGAATGCAATATAAACCCTGCGCCTCGTCAGTACGTCAGCCAGTTCAAGGGAGACCTATGAGAGAGCCGATGTTCCAGGTGTCAAAGTGGAGCTTCATTTTAGGTACTTGCTTCTTTAGCCGTGCCCGTACTTGACACGGTAGCCCTTTTCCACTTGTCGCAGGTTTAGAGCGATGTGCCTGCGCGTCGTTTTGCGGGGACGCCCTAGCCATTGTACCTAAAATTCTTTTCTTCTTTTCCATGTTAAATGGCGGGTACTGGTTTTACAAGGAGCATGTAAATCACATCTCAATATTAAATACTATAAGATTTAAAATAATACAATGACTTAAATTAGTAAATTTCACTGATACACACCAACATCGCTATAAGTCGGTTGTCAACATTTCACAATAAGTCCTCATAGAATAGAACGGTACTCATAGAAGATCTCTGACCCCTTTTGTATTTTTTGGATATTGAATTTATATTTTTGATAAGTAGCGTCGACTAAGCTCAAAATTATCTTCAGAAGAAAGTAAGACTTAAAGCACTTTCATTAAGTAATTGGTTGTTAACTCTGTTGATTTGGGTCAACTATCAATAATTATGATAGTTTTACTTTTTCAAGTTGGAATCTTTTGTTAAGGGTACTATGGTTTATTTCGCAACCATTTTATTGCAATATGTATCAAAAGTACTATTTTGAAAAGGCGTATTTGTAGTATCTAACATAACTACATAAATGATATAACTGACAAAAAGGACATCGGTTTAAATTTTATTTTTTATAATTCATGCAGTATTAAATGGTGTATCTGCAGACGTTCTGTGGCAGCCTAATTTTTATACCTTTAAATATTATCTTATTATTTTATCTTATAAAAAAAACAACAAATTAATTGGTTGATAATTAAGTATCAACGAATTAATTCGAACTGTTTATATACTTATTATAAATGGATTACCATTAATCTATAAAAACAGAATATATCTTACTTCTGAAGAAACAATAACCAGTAGTAACGTTTAAGGCACTATTTCTTGATATTACTATGAATAAATATTCACTACGTCAAGGTCACAAAATGTGGACAATATATCGAATAAGGCTGTTAATATTAATCGATCTGTTATCATTAATCGACAAAAAACTATTCAGAGAATAAAAAACATGAAATTTTATTGTGTTAATAATGTACTTATTTTTTATTTATATAAATTTATTTTTATGGAAAAGATTAGCCACTGAAATGTCTGTCAGTTTCTTTTGGTAGAATCAACATTGCGAACTGGATGTAGCGTTATATTTAATTCTGTAACATGACAATTCAAAATTACTTAAAATATCCTACTTGAATAAAGAATATTTTAATTTAATTTGACACTGCTAATTCAGGACATTAACCAGACTTCAAACGTATATTAAGTTAATTTTCATTAAATAATAAATAACAAATATTCACGTGAAGTCAAGAAGGAACAATAGTATCAATCGAATTGGATATGAAAACCATAATAACATATATATTTTTTCAATCATAAGTTCAATACCTTTAGGCCGATGGTATTATGTTGGATTAACATGAGTATCTTAATATTATAATGGATTTTCCGTTTATATGAAAGCCTTGGATGAGAAGGATTATTGAGAAAATGATAATGAAATTCCATGAATCGTGAAGTGGGTAACATATTGCTAAGTTTTTCCCGTGGTGTCTTCCGGACTTAGCTTTGTATGGTTCGTTATTTTAATAAAAAAATTGTAATTTTATTTTGTTGCCCTTTCTTGAAATTTATAATATATAAATCTGATATAAAACATATTCAATCAATCAACCAATCAACAGCCTTTCGTAACCCACTGCTGGACATAGGCCTCTCCCAAGGTGCGCCAAAGCTCCCGATCCTCTGCCTTCCGCATCCAGTCGGTCCCCGCCACCTTCTTAAGGTCATCGGTCCACCTGGCTGGAGGGCGCCTTACGCTGCGTTTGCCGATCCGCGGTCTCCACTCTAGGACTCGTCTGCTCCAACGTCTATCGGTCCTACGACATACGTGACCAGCCCACTGCCACTTCAGGCTGCTAATTTTGCAAGCTACGTCGGTGACTCCGGTTCTTTTCCGGATAATCTCATTTCTGATCTTATCCTTCAAAGATACTCTGATCATAGCTCGCTCCATAGCGCGCTGAGCGACTTTGAATTTGTAGACTAGTCCCACGGTTAGTGTCCACGTTTCGGCACCGTATGTCATGGCAGGTAGGACGCATTGGTTGAAGACTTTCGTCTTCAAACATTGCGGTATAGACGACATGAGGACTTGACGAAGCTTGCCAAATGCTGCCCATCCCAAGCGAATTCTTCTCGAAGTTGTTCCTACCGACTTGTATAACCTGTCCTAGGTAGGTATATTCCCTAACAATCTCGAGAGGTTTCCCTTCGACGTATATCGGTCCCGGCATGACATGCCTATTGAACGGGACCTTGGTCTTGTCCAAGTTCATACCGAGACCGACACGCCGGGAAGACTCGCTTAGGCTACGCAGCATTTCGGTAAATTGTTCCAGTGACTCCATAACCAGTCCAATCCAGCGTCTTGAAAACGTCTTCCAACGCGTTGGTGAACAGTTTCATTCAATATTACATCCCCCTTTCTCACCCCCCTGTGCAGTTGGATCGCCTTCGTCTTACAGTTCTGGATGTGGAGAGTCATTGTAGCGGCGTTGTACAGACATCTCAGTACCTCGATATATCTCCAATCGATATGAGATCTCTGCAATGAGTCGAGCACTGCTCAGGTTTCGATGGAGTCTTAGGCTTTCTCGTAATCCACAAAAGCCATACACAGTGGCTGATTGTACTCTTCGGTCTTCTGCACAATCTGCCGAACAGTATGGATGTGGTCTACGGTGCTGTGGCCTGATCGAAAGCCGGCTTGCTCTGGGGACTGGAACTCGTCAAGTCGTCTGGTGAGACGGTTCGTGACGACTCTTGAGAACAGCTTATACACGTGACTCAGGAGGGAGATTGGTCTGTAGTTTTTCAATAGGGTTTTATCACCTTTCTTGAAAAACAGTACCACCTCACTCCCGCTCCACGTTTCCGGGGTCTTTCCATGATCGATGACGGAATTAAAGAGGCTTGCTAGCTCTTTCAGGACCAAAGTCCCGCCTGCCTTAAGCAACTCTGTTCTGATTCCGTCATCTCCCAGAGCTTTGTTGTTTTTAGGCTGTTCTAGAGCCGCCCTAATCTCGCCTTGGTCAACATATTAACTTGACAATATTCCATTAATATTTGCAGTTTTAAACTATAAGAAACCTACGAATATAATATAATAAATGATAAAAATAATAGAATAACTTCACTCCTTGAAGTTATTCATATACCGTGTGTCTGTCGTCTGTCCTGACAGATACCAGAAAGAAAGTAATATTAAAAAAAATATCGGTATTACATGCAAGCGTAACAAAGTATGGATTCATAAAATACGCACAGCTATTATAAAATAATAATAATATGTATTTCAGTATCTGCTGTTGTGATCTGTACCAAATAGGCACCATTAAAATTTGACAGTGGGTTAAAAATTTTACACTGATTTTTGTTGGTATCGTTTGTAGTCGTGAAGAGTCTACTGGTGGTAGGGCTTTGTGCAAGCTCGTCTGGGTAGGTACCACCCACTCATCAGATATTCTACCGCAAGACAGCAATACTTGATATTGTTTTGTTCCGGTTTGAAGGGTGAGTGAGCCAGTGTAACTACAGGCACAAGGGACATAAAATCTTAGTTCCCAAGGTTGGTGGCGCATTGGCTATAAGCGATGGTTGACATTTCTTACAATTCCAATGTCTAAGGGCGTTTGGTGACCACTTACCATCAGGTGGCCCATATGCTCGTCCACCTTCCTATTCTACAAAAAAAAAAAAAGATTTAGATGATGATTAGTGTTGGATTAAATTAATCTGCATTAATGAAATTATGAGATACATGATGAAATCAACTGCAAACTAATATTAATATGTCAATATAACATAAATATTTCCAATACTACTGATAGTAATAAAAATTTAGCATAGCATAACATAGTTAATAAAAATAGTCGCTTAAAAACTGTTATAATTAGGCCATAGGTAGGTAACATTTTAATCGTTCACAAATGATGTGTAGTTAACAAATTGATTTTTACAGTTTTGTGTTTAAGAAAATATACGTTTACGTTTTTAAATATATTCAAGTTGTATTGTGTATGATAAGCCGCCCAATGGCTATAAATAAATAATTAAATAAATAAATGGTGACTTCAATAAAAGGAGAAGGTCTCGTGAACGGTTTCGTTCTTACTTATGATCTTAGAACCAGCCTTATAGACAAGTGATTGCAACATTTACAATAGGTATGCTATTACTTAATACCAACCCAAAATAAAGATAAAGAAAATTCATTATAATTCAAGTAATTGCTTAATTTTGCGTCATGCTCATTTAATGTTCTAATTTGTTGTTTTTTTTTCATAAAAGACACGTCAAGTTAAAATTCACTTCTAAATCGTCGACGTCCACATGGAATAAATTAAACAAAGTACTCGCTCCCCTTATATAAAGTTTTTTTGTCAAAGTAGCGTTCTAATTTAGAAGTCCCATTTGTCCATCGTCGTTAAAATAATTTGTAAAGTAACCTGCGTTAATATTAATTTCAATAAGGAATATTAGTTTAACAAACATTAGCCAATTTGATTTTATAAATTTAGTTCAGCTAAGGAGAGAATATTACATAACTGAAATATATACAAGTTATTCTTTCAACAGATAAAGGTGCTTGTACAAAGTCAATAGAGACTATTAGTGTTAGGAACAAGGTTTTATAAAATGAAAAAGTACAAAAAAGTCTACCTTACTCTTAAGTATGAACTTAATGCAAGGCGAACCTTTTATGTCTTGAATAATTTCTCGCGAAACGAGAAAAAAGAATTCAAAACAATTGCTTAATAGATTTTATAGACGGCTAGTACCACGCTTAATTGGTCTCCAGAAATTCAAAGTTTCCTTTACAAAAGTTAGATCGAAGAAAAGTGGAGGATGTCTAATTATATCGGTTGTCGAATAATGATCACAAGGTCTGGAGCAGTGCTCGTAATGGATGAAGTTTGACAAACTCAGGGCATCTATAATTGATGGTACAACTTTGAGGACTTTTTAGTTATAATGACGAGAGTTTTGCCCATTTTTGCAGATAAATTCCAAAGAAGGATCAAATTAGTTATAATAATGGGTAAAAAATTAAAACACAATTAGTAATTTGGTTATATACATAAATACAAAAATATACACGATTGGCATTTCTTTAGGGAAAGACAAATCTTATAGAGAACTGTTATACAGAAAGCTGTATAAGAATAACTGCATAAAATTTCTGACATGTGATATTATTTCATATTGTACAAGTTATTAAAATTTGTATTAAAGTGTTTCAAAATATCAATAAGGAGAGATGTAAAACATTTAAAACTACAAATCGCTTATAAATAATGAAAACATAAATCTTTCTTTTTTCTTGACGTAACAGCATTACGATTTTTTTTTGCCGCAAATATAAAAACGAGCGGAATTCTTTACATTATTTATACTCGGTCTTACAAATTTCTTATTTCCTTTAGCTCTAACGTTCTAAGGTCGTAAATTTTATTGCCAGATTTTCTTTTATTTTTTGCAAACAGAAATTTGAGCGTCGAATTCAGATGCACTGTTAGAACATTTAAACTCGTTCCTAAAATTTTATCTCTAATATTTTTATAATTATACCAGACTTTAATTTCCAGCAATAAAGAGATATTTCAAATCATGCCAAAACTAGGACGTTCAGTGTGAGGACCAATTAACGATGGCCAAAGCTGCATGACAAATTAAAGCTAACGAGCCAGTAGCGTAGCATCCGTTGGGAAAAGTGTGTAGAGTACCTATGCTCTAAATTACAGGAATACCTGGGCAACTCAAAGGCTTATTAAAAACTGGTGGTAAAAAGGAATCTGATATCATGCCTAAAACATTGAAAATTGCTTCCTAAAAATTACGCGAAGCTTGTATAAGCTATAGATGTGGATTATTCGTGGCGGAATTTTCGAGAAAGCAGTTTTGAGATATTGCAATATATCTGTATAGATATTGATTTATTAGTATTAATATTTTGAATGAAAGTAACTGTCTGTCTGACCGTCTTTTAAGCTTAAATAAAGTAAAAAAGTAAAGCCTGTAAATGTTCTATTATTAGACTAAGGTTTCCTTTTTTGAAGCGATAACTTGAAACATAACCCTACGCTAATCTAAAGCGAGTTGATGGATACACATGAGGTAGAATTTCATCCGCCCATACCGATCATTTTCATCGTCGAGCTGAAAAGGAATTATAAACACAAGTTAAGTAGATAAAAACTCAGTAATTATCTGGTATTCAAGCGTTCTAACCACTGAGCCATATCGATTCTTGGTTTGGCTTCGGTTTAAACGAATGCGGAAATGTTAAAGATAAAAAACAAAAAATGCCTGATGAAGTGGATGGTTTTGATTCCACGAGCATTAATTGGAATATATAAACTGAAATATTCCGCAAATTCTCTAACAATTTTTAGGAGATTTTGATACATGGCATGAGATTTATATTATTATATAATTGATATTCTTATGTAATTTATCTATAGAAAAAGAGTTTGTTGCTGGTTCTCTCAGAATATAGATATCCGAATAGATACAGATAGCTTTTTTAAATATTCAATTTAATCCTCTATGAAGACGATTCAAAATTACTTGTCAGAGCCTTGTCTAATGAAAAATTTATATTATTTTGTTGACAATATTTTTATTAATAGTACACTTGTTTATAAATATAAATTTACTTATGACTACTGTTATTTAATTTTTCAGTTATATTTATGGGTTACATGGTTAATGACATTAACAAAAAGCATTATTCGACCATAATTTGTCAAAGCATTAGAATCTCTATTTAATATAAATGTGGTATACCACACGTGTAAAATTAAATCAGAATTACAGTCGGAAGTTTTAATAGCGCGATTTAGACAAGATATCGCGACAGGTGTCTTTGTGTCTACTTCGTATGCTTGTCTATGAAGAGTTTAGGTCAAACGACAGCTACAGGCCGCGTGGTCTGTGTTGCTGACATTCGACTTGATTACGTGTTCCCAATCAAATTCATGCTAACATAACTTTACACAAACATAATTACTAGTTAGTAGTATAGAGAAACGGTGCCATGAATTGACCTGACAACATTATCGATTTCTTATTTGACGTCTTTGCCCTTGATTATATAGTGAATTAATAAATAATAATATTTGAATTTAATCGATAGTTCATTTAGATGATTGGAATTGCTTTTGACTTAGCAGTTCGATCTAGTTAAATACACTTCTATGGACGTGGTTTAAGAGACACTAATAATCTTATCTTAATGAAGGTGTTTATATTGATTAGATATTTATTATTATATGACGCATCTGACTGAAATCAATGTCATCATTATTTTCAAGATATGTAAGTCGAAATACAATTATTGCTTTTCGTAATTTCTATGTAATTTGTTGGTCATATCATAAGGTTACTTAAGTCGCATGTCTCGATGGTACTGCATTTTAAAAGAGAGAAAAAAAGTGTGTGAAACAGTTGTAACTGTGCACTTGTGCTTTATAATATTTGCACTTTTAACTGAAATCGATCAACAGAACATCATTTTATATCATTATAAAACATAATTCTACGGATATTTAATCAAACTTCCATATATTGGGTCAATATAACAATCCATGACCTTGTATCTAAGGAAAGAAAAATTATTTATTATTGTCTCATAAACAATATACAGTAAAAACATAACTTTTACGAGATGGCATTGAAGTTACAATTAATGGCGTTCTCTTTATGATTCTCTTAGGGCTCATAGTCGCATTTTAGGTGTCATAAATAAAATTTTTTTTTTTCTTTTGCTTAGATAGGTGGACGTCATTTCAGCTGTGGCTCGCTCGACTTTCCTTTTCAACACATCCTTAATTTTTTCTTTTGTCTTTTTGTACACTTGTATAATACGAGTTCCATTTATTAATTTGATTTCATAACAAATAATACATGTTGTTATAAATTACCATATAAACTTAAGTAATTACGGGTAATTATACGTGTCGATGATTCCAAACACAGGACTGCTGCTAGGAATTTCTTGTCAGAAAAACCCAATAAAAATGAAACTTTTACTGGCCGAATCCAGAGGTTGAATCAAAATCTTCGAGATCTGCAACTTTATAAGGCAGTCACTAAACCATCAAAAGAATCGACAATGTTTTTAAAAACAAAGTATGTTACAAAAATGTCAACGTTCTATATCTAAAATCGAAATCTAAGCAACTCAAAACTTTCACGACAAACACCACTCAATAAACTGATTAGCTACTCAGCTAAGTTCCTAAAGCGAAATATTCCGGTCGAAAAATAAATTTCCTAAGTGAGAAAAATTGACGGGCTTATACGAAGCCCTTCTATACGTCACAACGAATATGATCGTTATACAGAGGACTTCTGACCCGCATTTGTTACCGTGAATATATACTTCGATGATTTCTTATATTATATCAAATTTCGAACTATATGTAACATTATTGTGAGGTCTTTTGAAACTTAAATATATAGGAAAAAAGTAGTAGGTTCATTTGTACATAAAGCAGCTGTTTACAAATAAATACATAATTACTTACTAGGTTGGGCTTTATGCAAGCCCGTCTGGATAAGTACTGTTCACTCATCAGATATTCTACCGTTAAACAGCAATAGTTAGCATTATTATGTTACGGTTTGAAGGTTGAGTGAGCCAGTGTAACTACAGGCACAAAGGACATAACATCTTAGTTCCCAAGGTAGGCCTCCATTATTTATGGGTGATGGTGACAACTTATCATGTCCCATTTGTCCGTCTACATAAATATAACATAAAAAATGCAATGGCCGATTCAGATTAATGTATTTATTTATTCATACGCTCTAGCTTTATTATATCATTATAGATAGATCAATTTGATAGTGGACTATGTTTTAGGTAGATCGTTGAAATCAGCTGATTAAGTCGGTCCAGGGATGCTGACTCTGTACTTAATGGATTCGTTTGTAGAATTAAATCAAATCTCTGCAGAGCTCTTGTAAGCACGCTCCGATGGACTTATAATATTATTACTTCAGGGAACTTTTTTATATTCTGATATTGGAGTTGGTATTATGAACAAATGTTTATATATATATTTTTTTAATCGTGCTGGATAAATAATTTTATCGCATTAAATTACATACCTGGTATGTTAATATACATAGTAGTTTATATGGCGGTAAAAAATAAGCTACTGTATAAGTTACTATACTAATTAAGAAATTGGTAGAGCTTTGTGCAAGCTTGTCTGGGTAAGTACCATCCACTCATCAGAAATTCTACCCCTAAACAGCAGTACTTGGTATTGTTGTGTTCCGATTTGAAGAGTGAGTAAAAGTAAGTGTAATTATAAGAACAAGGGACAAAACATGGCCAATGTTAAAAAAAAATAATTGGTGGCACATTGGCCATGTAAGCGATGGTTATGATTTCTTACATCGCCAATGTCAATGAGCGTTGATGATCACTTACCATCAGGTAGCCCATTTGCTCGTCCACTTACATATAATATAAAAAAGAACTACATTAAGAACCGGTGGCACCTTTAAATGTAATTAAATCCCGTAAATGTACTATTTAGAATCTTCTAGAATAAAGTATTTTATTTAATGCCTAAAGCCCAGCTCGTAAATGTATATTATTATTTTTTTAGAGAAAAATTTGATTAAAAATCTACAATTCGAACGAACGGAGGTATTCAAAATTACTTATGAGAGCATATTTGAATAATGTTTATTTTTGCACGTCACTGCCCTAACTCGTTTATAAAATATTTTCTTATAAATTTTTTTGCATTTAAGAATATCGAACGACGTCCTTTATTCTCCCAGAAAACAAATTAAGCCCTAACCTCGATTAATTAAACGCGGACTCCTGAAATTTGAACTTTTTGTACAACGTAATATATTCCAAGCACCAAAGTCAATCTTTGTACATAAATACAAAATTCTATGTATTTTCGTCGACTAACAATAGGCAAGGTGGAGAGTAAAATTATGATGTTTGTTGTTATTCGCAAATTGTTTCCGATTTTGCGTTGAAATTCACCCGAAACTCAACGAAATCTGAGTTCAACGGAGATTAATGCACGGAGTTGGATTTTGTACCTGTGTGGTCCAACTTATGAATCATTTACGTTTTATTTATACTTATAATTTTATTTCACATAAAATACAGCAGTTTTACTAGGAATAGAGATTCAATACTTATAATATTTTTCATTCTGTATATAAATAATTCTTAGATGTTAATCGGATTACATTTTACATTAAACCTTATAAAATAGTTTAACGCTTTACGTAGTAATAAAAATATATTATAATACTATTAAGTCGATATTTTCAACAAAAAAGCCTATACTATGATATCTATTATATTTACCATTAAGCTGTCAATCATCAATCATTAATGATGATATCCTGGACCTAGAGAGTCCAGGCTTAGCACTAAGGACTTTACGTGCTTTCCGAGTGGCGCTGTCAACTTCTAAGCTTTAAGGTCACTTTAGATAATTTCTTAACAGAAAAACTTAATAGCTTCATATTGATATAACACAGGATTTAAAGCTAGGATCTTGAGACATGCAGCCTTATAAGTTAGCCACATACAAAGAAGCATACACCTTATGTAAAAATATAGGAAGTTTGTATACAACGTACATATACACTTGGTATTCTTGGGATCATTTTTCATCTTAAACAAGTCTTAAGCATCTGAGAAATTAATGTAAGGCATTCGTCTTTCGGACGCGTAACTATCCTTATTACAAATTGTTTGTCTTATGTTTAAAATGAAGTAGGTATGTTCGTACAATGATTAAATTTAAAGTTGCCATTAATTATGTAATATTTATATATTAATCATATGAAGGCAAAAAAGCCACGTGCTGTAATCTCTCCTAGATTTGTTACAAACGTTGAAAACAATTTGCGCTGTAAGATATATGACATAATACTTAAACAATAAATACACTAACAACTAAAGGAACTAAAATTGTATGGCCTTGTCTTTATTTAAAGTGGCTTACTAAGCCATTTTAAAGTGGCTAATATATATAATTTTTATTTATTATTAATATTATATAATTTTTGCTTTTATTAATAATATTATATAATTTTTGCTTTTAATAACCGAAACAACAGAACTTTCGAAGATTCAAGATGTAAAATAATATACACGTCAAAAAAACATTTTTAATTTGTTTAACAAGCAAAAATTTGTATGATTATTTATTCATTTAATGTAAAATATAATGTTACTTATTTGAAATATAGCGTACATTTTACTTTATTCTACAAGCTTCCATCTTACTTAACGGATGTTTAGTTAAACACAGACTGCTCATTCTGTCATTATTGATTTGACATTCAAAGAAGCAACAGCTCATAAGTAAGGCCATTATTTTCTTTGATTATTTTTAAATAAATATGAAATAAAATTTTATTCTTAGAAATATGAAGAAATAGAGAGTATAATCTTTGTTTGCATAGTGCACAGTCCGTTCAACATTTTAACATTGGTATCTTCTGGGTATCTAGCTACTATATACTAAATATATATACTGTCACTTTTCAAAATCATGGATCATGGAGAGAAGAGATTACACCATGCTGCCATCTAGTCAGTCTTTTATAAATTAGCCCAAACAGATATATATCAAGTTGTGACAAGTTAGACAACGGTTGCTTTGCATTGAATCAACCTTTTTTGTACAAAAAGTATTCGGTTTAATATTAACTGTAACTTTGTTTATACTATGCTATATTTTATTTTATTGTTTTTTACTTCTATAGTTAGTGTAATTACGTTGTTTGATTTCACTATAAAGTAATGTTTTTTTTTAAATTTATATTTCGTGTGTGATATTCAAGGTAAGTAATCTTTGGATTTAAATCTTAAAGGAAAAAGGAAGAGTGAGCGTCCTTAACAATCCCACGGCCGTACGGTTTACAGAGGAAGGCATCAGAAAAACTTGAGACTGCCCCACGTAAAGGAAATAGGATCTTAAATCGAATGAGAACAGACATGGTATTCGAAAATTATACTTTGAAAACTTCTCGTATTATTATATCTATGTTTATAATCTTTATTATAAACTAAATTGAAGTTGTGAAAAAAAGAGGAATTTAACTGCAATATGTATAAAAAGCTAAGTCCTCATAATTTGATAACTTTAAAAACAATTATATATCTTTCTAATACATGTTTATGTATCTTATTATTACAGTGTAGTCGGAAAAAAAATTATCGGCCAAGGTGCTTTCTGGTGGTAGATTTTTAAATATTCAGTGTCTATAGACTGCCATGACAAATCTCACCCTTAATAGATACACAGTAGCAATTCATAAGATATAATTATTGAATGTAATGTTTTATCAATGAATAAGTACAATCTAGGGATAGATCGTTTGGTCGGATTACATTAGTTATTTATATCTATGGCGCCGGAGGTATCGCTGGCGGTAATATTGGGGATTTTGTATCTGTATTATAGTATCAGTTAAATATATTTATAAATACTGATTGTAACAAAAATATAACATCGTTAAATAAAAAACAATATGAAGGCACGAAACATAAAAATAATACTAGTATATGAATCATAAGGTGGCTGTGACACTACAGATTTTTATTATTTCATAAATAATAAAATATAAGATTTACAGGAAAAATTGGTTTGACCATTATATTTAGGACAGAGTTACTTTGGGCGCCAGTTGGGCCAGCTTGACGCACTTTAAAGTGGAGGGCAAGATATTCCACACATCAATTTGAAATACAAAGGATTTGCTGTAGAAAAATGTGGATTATAAAAAGTTTAAATTACAACAATTAGATTACCTTGAGATAACAGAACAGAAGCAATGGTTATTGAAATCACTTAGGATATTTTTAGATAAGTGGAAGGGAGTATGAGTATGAATATGTTTACTTTATAATATTAATAATATGGTTATTCCTGTGAAGTCAACTTGAAAGCCACTGAAAGCCGTGTTTGCATTGAACACATATATCGTACATATGTATTTGTTGCATAGTTTTGAACGTGCTCAAGCTTATATTAATTATTATTAGTCCTATAATGTATATCCAAAAGCCATGTATCAGCATAAAGCCTATGAGTTAGGTATCAGTAGGTGATATTTTAGTGCACAATAGTTCTATTTTGGTGCAAGAAATAGGTACACTCTTTATATTCCAAGTCTTAAAAAGTAAATTAAGTAACACTCAGTAGATGTCCCACTGTTTGGCAATGTCTTATCACCTCTTGAAGAGTTATTAGAAGCTTGTTCAACCACACTGCTGCATTCGACTTGATGGGTATATACACAGAATTTTATCTGAAATATGCAGGTTTCTTCGCGATGTTTTAATAACACAAATAAACACCTAAAAACGTAATAGTATCTCTCCGGACTTAAACCCAAAACCTTCGGTAAGACTGACACGCAGTTTATCGTCAAACTTCCTTATAATTATTAGTGTACCTTATAATTCAAAATATTTACTTAGAGGTAATTTTAATTATACAAACAGTAGCCTGAAGTAAATGATGTTCAGATGATAATAATCTAAGCTTTGTTGAATATAGCCATTCGCATAATGATTGCCAAGGCGCGTCCGGAATAATTTTACTTAATATTTTTTGTTTATATTCTGATACTATAATCAACGCGTTTGTATGCGTGGATTATGAGTTCCTGCTGTTGTTAATGATTTTGTATTGACATTAGTGCTGTATTATATTTACTGCTTGCGTATTTTTTATGAAAATTTTTGATTTTACTTTAAAAATAAAGAAAACGGACTTTAGTTTTTTGTGTATAAATTCCACACATTTTTTTTTTAAACAACGTTTTATAAATTCGAAAATACTAGTTCAAAGTGCAAACGGTACTTCATGTAGTAGTAAATATGTTACAAATTTTGATAACGATTAATATTTTGTAAACATATGATAAATACAATTTTACTCGCAACATTTAAACTTTTAAAATCAGTTAAAATAACATTAAAGTTCATCCGCAAATTAATTCCTTAAATTTACTGTGAAATTTCGCAAATTATTTCTTCTTGTCTATTGTTTTATTATTTTGATGTTTTAATTTTTTTTATTCTCGAAAAAGTTAGAATGTTTAGCCTTTTAAACAGTATATCATCAAACGTTAAGATTAGCTTGGAATATAATCGCAACACGACAACCATTGAGTATTTTCGTAAAAATACACTTGTCGAGTAAAGACTATTAAAGCGAATATACCAATGTAATAAAATAAAGTTTATATTTAATACTGAGAGCCTAAATAAAAGGAAAGGAACTTTATTTTTGGATATCCTTATAAATTATTTAAAAACATAATGTTTGGAAGTTATTTCTTTAAAGTAATCTCGTATGATGGCTCAATTAACCTTACTTATAAAGACGAAAGTGTGTGAGTGTGATTGTTTGAACGCTCTCACAAAGGAAGCCGAGGCCCAGTGGTTAGAACACGTAAATATTAACCGATGATCGTGGAAGCAAACCCAGGCAACCAATTTTCATGTGCTTAATTTGTGTTTATAATTCATCTCGTGCTTGACGGTACATTAAAACATTGTGAGGAAACCTGCGTGTTGTTATGTGTCTAATTTCATTGAAATTCTGCCACATGTGTATTCCACTAACTCGCATTAGAGAAGCGGGGTGGAATAAGCTCCGAACCTTCTCCGAAAGGAGAGATACCCTGTCCTGTATACGCTAGCAGAAACTAGTTACAGATAAATATTAAACTAAGATTGCGACACGTCAAGCTGGATATTAATAACTTTAAGGGAGGGAATCTGCAAATGTTAGGCAAAATTCCGTCACATGTTCATCTACCAACCTGCATTCGAGCAGCGTGTTGTATCAAGCTCCAAGTATTTTTTATAAGGTAGGACTTTGTCTAGCAGGTGGATATTAACAGTCAATTTCGTATTTACGTTATTCCTTATTAAACATTTCTTTAATAACAAAATATCAAACTATTAGCAAATATACTTTGCGATCACTTTTGTGTTCATTTTTTGTACTATTTCTATTTACCTGATACTATATTCACCATCAATCATTACGTTTTTTATTAGATGCCAAAAAAGGTAAACTGTTTTTTTTTTTATATTTGTATGGTACATAGTACCTATTATGCTGAAATATGACGTCAAAAACACATGTTCTCCTACGTACTTAAAAATTTTCATGTCGATTTTATAAAAATATGATACACAGTTCTGCGTTAATGTTGGAAATAAATAATTCTAGAAAAGTTGCCAGTTAATTTTTCACCACTGAAATCTGATGTACATTATATTTCTTTTATTTTTACAATATTATATTGTATTCATGATGTTCTTCTGACCGATATCGGTCACGGTGACCAGTCTTAAGAGAGATTAACTAGCTGTGCAGGAGCTATGCATATTATAGTGTACAAGCGTATGCGCAAACACAGGTGCACTCTCTATTCTCTAACTCATAATCCGATGGGACGGCAATCTGATACGACCGGAAATATTTCAGGCGCAGGACCAAGGGCGTACGTGTTTTCGAGGCTGAAAATCCTTGACAGAAAAACCAAACAACTTTTTATCGGTCCGACCTGGGGTTTGAACCCAGGTCGGACAGGGCTTTCTTATCTCTAGCCACAAGATCAACAAGACTACAACTGAAATGTATTTATAGTACAAAAAAAAAAAAATAAAGCAATCATAATCTGAAAATAAAGACAAAAAGAAAATGTAATAAATAAGTATTTATGCACAATTGTGTTAAAGCAATTGAATAAACATATTAACAACAATAATTTAAAATATATGTATATACGCAAAACACAAGTAATGACTAAAGCTTAATATTCCTTTTCGTTCATCATAAAATCTAATATGTCCCTTGTGCATATATTTATATAGAACTTACAAATTAAAACACAAATAAAATATAAACTAAAATACACATATATACATAATATTATAATACGGCCAAATATCTGAAGAGTATGAGTATAACTAAAATATTCATTTGGCTCCAACATTAAAATTTAATTAAGTGTGAAATTTATATTAAGGTATAATAGTTGTATTTACAACATTTTCTTTGACGGTATCGGCCTATTTTAATATGAGCTAGAGGTCGAGGAACGGCGTTGTCCGATGATAAATCATGCTTTGTTGTTGACGACAAAAGAAGTCATTTTTGGGCTATAAGTGCTGTGCTCAGGCCTTCGTTACTTGCTCTGATTAGGAATCTTAGAAATGGCATTAATCACATTGCATTAGTCACATAATTTTTTTCTCCATAAAGCAACATTGAATTTAATTAAGGACTTTAGTGTTATTATTTTAATATGTCTGTATAAATATAAATAATGTCTGTATATGTTTGTTATGCGTTCCTAAGCCATTGATTTAATTGTGATGAAAATTTGGTGGGTTTTTAAGAAACCTGTACGTCACTACGAAAGTGCGGCTCCATGATATCTTATACCACGCTATTGTGATATTACGTCGTAGGATAAATGTTTTTAATTACATGGACCCTTGCAATGCTGCATTTTCTTCATCCGAAAGACTCAGTAACAAGATAAAGGAGGGAAACAACAGAGAAATATTGGTATGAGACTTGATTTAATCTTACTCCACTTAAAACTCATTTATGACTTTCATGTAAACTTTCAAAGAGGCGAAATAAATTAGGGAAAAAAAGTAAAATAATAGTATTTCATGTATATAATATAATTCAAAATTTAGATTTATAATGAGTTAGAATTTAAAATCGCAACAAAAGCAATCTCGAAAAATGCCACGGATTCAGCTCAGCAGTGGACGGACGGACTCAGCAGAAGGAACGGAGGTGTTATATACTATATAATTATTTTCTTAAAAAAGTATTACATAAACAAACATACGTAAAAGACATAATATCAATTTCATCATCGAAATTGTTAGGCTCGCATAATGTGGGTGCCGTTTCTGTTACCGTTTTCATGTTCTGTGTTTATTTGCGTAGAAAGTATCGTGAATGTCGAAATTAACAAAGTCACAATGAGAATTTCTGAAAGGTGTAGGGTATGAGTCGGGCTTTAGTGTTATTCATATTTTTGATTATCTTTACGCTTACTTTGTTTTGAATATTAATTTTAGACAGGTTTTGAAATACCGAAATATTATATTCATATTATAAATATAATTTATCGTATCTCTTCAAATAAACACGAGTTACAGGATTACACTATGGACATATTGATGTAACGTATTTATATAATAAATATATAAGCAATTTTCTTTTTCTCTTCAGAAAATAAAACCATATGTTCTAACTTAATAATATGGTTATACTCATAAAGCTACCGTGTTATGGTCAACGATCGTCATCTTCTAAAGTACGTCTAAACTAGGTCTAAACTACACCCCACCATTCCCCATGAAGTGTTTTACTCCGTAATTTATTTATATATTTATTTTGAATAATGTTTACATATCAAAAATAATATATACGATAGGAACTACAATAGTATTATACTGTGTCGTAGCTACTAACGCCCTCCAATTCGACAGCACATTTGTTTATTATTTGTTCAATGCAAACATAATTCACTTGCGCACAACGAAAATGTCGTATGTCCTTCCGGCGTTTGTGTTTTTAAGCATTATAATTCGAGTATCATCCATATGTATCAAAAGCGATAGCTAATATTATTTAATATTATAATAGTAAGCTCGTTTCATCTTAATCTGCATTTTTTTTTTTTATATTCGCCGGGAAGGCAAATGACTCTACTCCACCTGATGGTAAGTGGTAGTAGAGTCCAAACGCGACGACGGCCAGTACAGACGGGAAAAATGTTCTGCACTAGCCGCCTTCGCCTTGCTGGCCCGCAAGATGCCTCTTCACGCCTCGTTTGAAGGAACCCGGGTTGTAAGAGGAGGGGAACACGTAAGCTGGTAAGGAATTCCATTTTTTGGAAGTGCGACAAAGAAAGGAGTTGCCAAATTTCTTTGTTCGCGATGGAATTGATGTCACAGTTAGGCGGTGATATCGAGAACCAACTCGCGTGGACTTCAGAAGGAAGGGGGAAGCAGGAATTAGAGAGAATAATTCCTCAGAGCACTCGCCGTGATACAGTCGATAGAAAGCGCTCAGTGCTGCTATCTCACGACGCAATTGTAAAGGTTCAAGGGTCTTTGTGATCTTTACGTCGCCAATAATGCGTACGGCACGTCACTGCAACCGGTCCAAGGCCTCAAGTAGGTACTTAGCGGAGCCATCCCAAAGGTGCGAGCAATATTCCACGCAAGACCGTACCTGTGTTTTGTACAGCAGGCACAGTTGTTGTGGCGTGAAAAAGCGCCGCACCTTGTTCAGAACTCCGAGTTTCCGTGAAGCTGTTTTTATAACAGCCTCGATGTAATCCCTTGGACTAAGGTCGCAGCGAACGTCAATCCCCAATCAGTGCTTATCATTGGGTATGATGGTAAAAAAAAATATCTAACTTACGACCTAGGCCAGCAGCCAGTATTCGAACAAGTCGATAACTATCAAACATCATAAGTGTTATATCATGAAAAAAGACGCACAATTGGAAAAAACAAGCATCGCATAAATCACTTGCAATTTTACTTCCGATAAAATACTAATGGCACCCATTTTTTATTCAATTAGTAGCATCAATAATTTTATATTGCCTTTTATTTTAAAACAAAAACAACCGCAACGGGAATTAAACTTCGTAACAACGAATAAAATCAAAGTTTTCGCAAACGGAATGAATAAAATAAAAGTTTTGAACGAAACTTCTACTTTATATAAATAACTGTAGCTCAGAAATAAGAAAGATTTTTAAGATGCTGTTCTTAATATAGACCACCTGATGGTAAGTGGTCACCAATGCCCATAGACATTGGCATTGTAAGAAATGTTAACCATCGCTTACATTGCCAATGCGCCACCAACCTTAGGAACTAAGATGATATGTCCCTTGTGCGTGTAATTACACTGGCTCACTCACCCTTCAAACCGGAACACAACAATACCAAGTACTGCTTCGTGGTAAAATATAATTTTTATTGACGATGAAGTTGACGATACATAAACCTGTTAATTTAAAGATGTCAATGGATCATATTTCCACAAATTTTATTCATTAAACGAAGATAGAAGGGAAATAAGGTATTTATCAAAAACTCGTTTATAAAGAAATAGTGATTATGAGTTGAGTGTGGGTACTACTGTGCTACACGTGCTTAATTCGTGTTTATTCGTCTCGGCGATGAAGATGATGAAGAAAACTTCATGAGAAAATCTACATGCGTCGAATAATCAAGAGAAGGAAAAGCCATTGTCCAGCTGTGGGACGTTAAATGTATGTATTCACATGTATTTTAAAGATTCTGACGAATAAAAAGCGTCATATTTTACATTTATTTATTTATATATAAACTATATTATTACATTACTGTCGAACAGATGTCTTTAATATCAATGCATCACTTCCATTGACTGTAAAGAACATTTTGTCTTACATTCCCATGTAAACTTGAAAAAATGTTAGGTAAAAACAAATAGCCAAGTCACACCAATCCATTGAGTGCATTGAACCGTAATCCTTCACCCTACTTCGGGTTTTTTTATATATTTGTTTTATACATACATTTTATATATTTGTTATTTACAATAGGGACACATTATAAGAAACGTATGCGTATTTTTTATAAAAAATGTATTTATATTAAATGTTAAGCCAACATTAGAATATTACGATTGTAAAAGTTAACTCATCGGTGTTATTGCTACCTCATTTGTTGCAGATACGTAGGTCCTCGATTCAAATCCTGAGATAGACCTATAAAAATATAGTTTTTTAGATAAATCTTATTAACCGCTCGGAGTTATAACGCCTTCAGTCGAGTCAACTACACGTCGCAGCGGATTATGAAGAAATAGTAAGTGCACCTGTATTTTTAAACAAGCATATGCACTGTAATATATTCTGCACAGATGTCTCTGAAACTAACCACTGTGGCCATAATTTGGTCGGGTCGTTATTGTTCGTAAAAATGGCGAGTATAGCGTTAAGTTATATTGTAATTAGTTTATAGTACTGAAATGAAAAATATGTTCGCATAACTTGAGTTTCAACCCGGTTTATTATTTATATTAAATAAATAAATAAATGTTACTTAATTTAATTATATTTAAAAACAGTCTTCTCTAAATAGAAATAAAATAAATTTTATAATGTTAGCGCTAAAAATAGCATACTAAACGTAAAGAAGGTAATGTAAATTTTTTTGTTGAATTAGAAAACGTTGTATTGAGACTTCTCTTTAATGAATTGTTTCTCTTTATAGGTGTAATTTAATTCCAAGGTCAAGTTAAATACTTTTCAAACAAGCTTTATTTTATTTTAAGTAATTAAAACATGAACTATGTTTATAGACGTCTAATTAGCAGCTGTTTTCAACGCATTGTTTCAATTCACAACGATATAAATAAAATATTTCTATTTTAGAGAGAATTAGTAAAAAAAGTCTTCATGAATTCCAACAATTATTGTTAAAAACAGTTTAATTTTATAATTAAAAATCTAGTTTAGCTTTTTAGATTTATATAAATGAAGCACAGCATTAATGTTATTTTTAATTTTATACTGATTTTATAGCTAGGAAAATTTTGTTCGTGTAATACATTTTCTGTAATACATTTCTCTTTAAATAATTAGGGTACAAATAGCTAAAAAGGCCAGATAATTTATACGAATGAGTGATAAAACAGTGAGTTTCGGTCTCCGAGTAGGCTCCAAGGGAATGATAAAGCCCCTTTATTGACAATTCGTTTTCACTGGTACGGAATGGAAGCTTTTTTTTAGGTTTACCTGCTTATTTTATATATTTTCTTAGTAATTCTTCTTATAGTCATGTTTCAAAAGCAAGGGCTAAATTTAGATTTATTTTTGTTGGAGTATTCTAAAAGATTTTTCATTTAAAGTGGCCTTAAAAACAGATGTCTATGAGCGGTTGTGTAAAATCGTAAAAGTATTGTAAATTTTTGTACTTAAACTTTGCATAAAAAAACATTTTCCTAATGTTTAGTTCATAAAGAAATTTTTTCCTAATGTTTGGTTCGCTACGTGATAACAAATGTCAACCGGAACATACGGAAGTAGTTTTTTGCAGCGTGAGTGTACAGAATCAGATATTATTTCATCCTTCGCCTGTCTACCGAACTGTCTAATTCAACAGCTATAAATATAGGAATATTTATAGCTGTTGAATTATTAGTTATTTATTATTAATTATTTCATCCTTCGCCTGTCTACTGAACTTTCTAATTCAACAGCTATAAATGTAGGAATATTTATAGCTGTTGAATTATTAGTTATTTATTATTAATTATTTCATCCTTCGGCTGTCTACTGAACTTTCTAATTCAACAGCTATAAATATAGGAATATTTATAGCTGTTGAATTATTAGTATTGACCTTACATTTGTTAAAATTGACAATTATTCTATGGTGAGAATAGTGGTACTTTTAAGAATATTTAAACTTTCGATAATTTATTGTTCTAAGTTTTCCTTCCACAGGAAGTTCAGGTCGAGGAGGCAACTCATTAAGATTCTTTATCGGTACTTCACGCTACTGAAACACAACGGTTCTATTCTATAAGATTTATAAACTAATTTAATGTTTTGTGTGGAAATTTAGATGTAAATATTAATTATTTTATATAAAACTAGCTGTGACCGTGGTTTCACCCGCGTATAACTTAAAGAAATTACTAAAAGCAGACTTATAATATTTAAGTATATACAACATTTTTAGTTTTATTTTCGTGGGATATTTTTACTTTTTATTGGTTTTCGCCGCACCCAGGTCTTGATAGGGGCAACAAACCATTGGCCATGAGAAAAACAGCAATCCCTTAAATCTGTGCTTTATTTATTGTGACTGCAAGCGATACCTTCATAGGAGATTGTGTACTTTTAAAACTGAAAGGTAAATCTATTAAAAAACTACTTATTATCAACTAACCGATTAATTATAAATTTAACAAAACAATGAGCAAAATAATATATGCCGCGACGGAACGAAACACCTGTCTAACCTATAAACTTTAACTTGCAAAGTTATTTAAAAACCGAAAACAAATAATTAAGTATGAGTATTTTCAAACAACCTACTCAAATACTTGTTGA
Organism: Nymphalis io; assembly: GCF_905147045.1. Lineage (NCBI taxonomy): Eukaryota > Metazoa > Arthropoda > Insecta > Lepidoptera > Nymphalidae > Nymphalis > Nymphalis io. The sequence goes on along the minus strand of NC_065910.1, from coordinate 3,854,260 downwards.
AATATGTCTAAATTATAAAAAGTATAACTATAACTGTAAAAGTGCGAACTATAGAAAATTACATGCTTATAAAAACGTAAATACGGTGTTTTTTTCATCACTGTAAGTGCACTGATGAAAAAAAACGCCGTAATATACTTTTTTTCTAAACAGAATGACATTTCATGCTTCTTACTTTAAAATAACAGACTTGCATACAACTATTTATCCATTACCTATACTTACTTATGACTTACAGCGAAGTCGCGGGCAGCAGGTTGTTTAATATATAGTAATAAATAACAAAAGAAATGTGTATTACATACAGCTTTTTTTAATAAGCTACTATCCTAGCCCAACATAATAATAATAATAATAATCTCCTCCAGACCGTGTCCGAGGTGGCCAATCACAAGAGAGATTAGCCAACTTCGCAGGAGATATTATAGTGCACAAATGTGTGCGCAAACACAGGTGCACTCTCTATTCCATTACTCTCATAATCCGATGGGACGGCAATCCGACACGACCGGAAAGAGTTCAGGTCGCGGAGGTCCTGGGTTCAATACCCAGATCGAGCCAACAGTTATTTAGTTTTTTCTTTCAGAAAATTCTCAGTAACAGCCCGGAGTCTGGAGGTTGGAAGTGTGGAGACACCCGTGCCTCGGAAAGCACGTAAACCTAATAGGTTTACCAGGTCCCTGTTACACGTACCAGTATAAGTTGAACCCTATTATATATGATTGATCATTATTATGATTTACAATTAGTTTTGTAATAGTAGCAAAAATATTTTATACAAAATATAGTACAGTGAAAAAGTACATAAAAGTGTAAGAAAATACAAAGTGGGCAACATTTTTATGATTAAAATAAGGTGTATTAAATCAAACATAATTCGAGATCAGTCTCGTTACGCTGCCAGAAGTAAGCTTAGCTGTGACAATTGTCATGTGCAATCGCGTTAATATAATTAGAGAGTTGTAATTGTAAAACTAAAGTAAGGTTAGTTTTTGTCGTATTTTAATAAAGCGATTAAAGGGTGTAATTGTTGTGTGAAGTGAATTGTCTGTCATTGACGTTTTATAACTTAAGTGAACATATGGCGCAAATATTTTTATAATGTTACAAATTATATAATTAGTGCCGCATGCAGCTTAAACGCTTTAAAAGCGAATAAAACAAAAATCCGCCGAATTTCTCAGACTGATGTCTTTAGGAGGGCCGGTTGATTTTTCAATTTGAAATTTAGATTCAAAGTGGACTTGCTGCTGACATTTTTGCCACTATTCTACGTAGTCATTATTTGCACAAATAATTAACGTTGATCTTTATAAATATATTTTGACTATGTTATGTATTTATATTAAGTGATAAATGTTAATTTTTATTTATTTCTCGTAGTTTTTATTAACATTAATATAATTTTATGGCATTAAATGGATATAAGAGCTTTTCACGTCAGTTTCTGTGTCCGACATTTTCTATAATGAAACAGTAATTAATTAATTATATATGTGAAGTTTTAACAAACAATTTTTGGTTTATATTACAATGAATAAAAAAATGACGGGCCGTTGGCGTGGTTGAGCCGAGATGGCCTAGTTTTTAGAACGCGTGAATCTTAACCGATGATCGTGGGTTCAAGCCCGGGCAAGCACCACTGAATTTAATGTGCTTAATTTGTGCTTATAATTCATCTCGTGCTTGACGGTGAAAGAAAACATCGTGAGGAAACCTGCATGTGTCTAATGTCATTGAAATTCTGCAACATGTGTATTCTACCAACCCGCATTGGAGTAGCGTGGTGGAATAAGCTCCAAACCTTCTCCTCAAAAGGGAGAGGACTCCTAAGCCCAGCAGTGGGACATTAACAGGCATATTGATCGGCATATTGGCGTGGTTACTTGCCTTTCACTTCGAAGGTTGTGGGTTCGATTTCCACCCAGACAGACATTTGTGTGCATGAACCTGTTTGTTCCGAGTCTGGGTGTATATATAATTATGTATTTACAAAAGAAAAGTAGTATATGTAGTATATCGGCTATCTGGTTTCTATCGTACAAGCTCTGCTTAGCTTGGGATCAGATGGCCATGTGTAAATAATGTCCCAGGATATTATAAAAAAAAGATAATAAAGTTATAAAATAACATATAATTTTACATTATATATTATTTTTACGTAATATAAAAACATGCGTCCATAAAATCAATTTCATTGAACAAATATTATATTTAACAATATAACGCTTATATTTTTACCCAAAAAACTCGTAAAAACAGTATCGTTTCAGAAGAGTGACTTTAACGAACGCGTAACAGTGTACAGTTTTAAAAATTTAACGTTCATTTTGCATTTAATATTAATGTGTTTTATATGAAAACATTGTGAATTAAATATTTATTGGAAAGTTTTCGGTTAAAATATTTTTAACGCATTTGGTCACGTTTTATAACTCTGACGAATAAATCGTTATGGGAGCGATTATCTCTTTTGAGACTACGTTAAATATTTACTCATTTTAATAAATATTAGTTACTGGTTTGGGAATTTATAATTTGACTATTTTTTAATGAAGAAAAAATGCACAGATGGATAAATGAGTTACTTAATAATAAGTGGCCAGTGGTCATCAGTGCCTTAGCCATGGCACTGGTGATATTCATTTCTATGCAAAAGTCAGTAATTCAACAAACCAAAAATTGTTCGATCAGTTCACTAATGAATTAATTTGAACTTTTTTTTTTGTTAAGACTAGACAATTTGAATGAAAGTTACAATATGAACGAAAAAGGAACGATCTGATTCCATCTTTAGATCGTTTACATACAAACACCGATAGTGTGGAAAATAGTATCGTAAAGTTGCATAAGCGTTATCGCGTTGGAGAACCACGATAGCAATACGAACGGCACTGGAAACCATACTAATTAACAGGATTGCTGTTACCTGAACCTAGTTTTGTTAGTAATTTCTAATTATAGATAATTATTTATTTCCAAGATTTTTTTTTCTTTATGCCGCAAGCTTATTTAATTTGGACGTGTATAGCACAGTGAATAACGTGTTTATTATTCTACCGCAAAACAGCAGTAGTTAGTTTTGTTGTGTTCCAGTTTGAAGAGTGAGTGAATAAGGCACGAGATACATAACATATTAGTTCCCAAGATTAGTGATTTGATGAAGTAAGGGATGGTTAATATTACTTACGATTCCAATTTCTATGTCACCTCCGTCCCGGTGACCACCTACCATCACATAGCCTATACTAGCCAAAAAGTCAGTGGGCCCTAGCCCAGCAGTAAGGTATTTATAAAACCAAAACATAAAGCCACTTAAAAAAATCTTTTAACAATTATTCTTAGACAAAGTAGAACTGCCGTAGCCGTAAAACTGCAGCAGGAATTATTCGAACGAAGCTAGAAGCCTTAAACTGCTTGTTTAGTGCTATATTAAAGTAGCATGCAATTACGAAGTCTTTAGTTTGAGAACATGTTTCAACTGCTAACAAATTGTTTTCAAGTAAATCTATTACTAAGTTCCTCCTACATAATTTTACCATTTCATGACCAAACCGCGTCAACTGTTTCAATATGTACTCGTTTCAGTGGTTTCTCAATAAATCTCTTGTCATAATTTCAAAATCAATACGTATGAAATATGTATTAAAACTATATAGTTGTAATACATTAAAAATATAATGTTGTCTTTGTTTTATATTATTTTATGTTTTTTACTCACACTGAATATGTAATAAAACTAGGTGAATTTTGACGTCAGATGCCTATTGATGTTTGGAACAAGCGACGTTCACGCGTTCCGTCAAAGTAACCAACTGAACTACATTAGATATTTTTTTTTTTTTTATAGAATAGGAAGGTGGACGAGCATATGGGCCACCTGATGGTAAGTGGTCACCAAACGCTCTTAGACATTGGCATTGTAAGAAATGTCAACCATCGCTTATAGCCAATGCGCCACCAACCTTGGGAACTAAGATTTTATGTCCCTTGTGCCTGTAATTACACTGGCTCACTCACCCTTCAAACCGGAACACAACAATATCAAGTATTGCTGTTTTGCGGTAGAATATCTGATGAGTGGGTGGTACCTACCCAGACGAGTTTGCACAAAGCCCTACCACCAGTAAATAATATAATAATAATAAGATAATCAACGTTGATTTTTTAATAAAAATGTTTTACAGTATTTTATAAATTAATTTTAAATTACAACAATTATTTTTTAATAAAATCTACATGAAAATATTAAGAACCATGAAATACAATATCTACAAAAATTAAGTTACTATAATATTAATAAAAATAACAGCACGTACGGACTCCTTTAATCTAAAAGAAGACTTAGAGCATGTTCCACAATACGTCTCTTCTGAGGCTTTGTAAAATAAACATGTGAAGTGTGATGAAATGCTGGTTTCCTCAAAATATTTTCCTTAATCACTGAGGACGAAGTATATAATAAACAGAAATGAAACACAAAAATACTCAGTAGCCTTGCCCGATTTCCTTGCCCAAATTTAAATAACCTTCAGTTGAGTTCCACGTATTATATCAATTTGGCATCACTTAATATTTCTTACAGTTCCAATGTCTGTGGGTGTATACTACCATCTGCTAGTTCAATTACTCAGGCGTTCTAGTAAAAATTAAAAGCATACATGTTTTGTTTTTATATTAATGGTTATTTAGTACGATTCAATTCAAATGCCATTATCTGAATGTATGTTTATTTAAAGGCTACGACACTTTTTGTTTTTGTTGTACTACATTTTTCACGCTGTTCTCGTAATACCAGCTTAAAAATTACAAAAGTGAAATTTGCAGCAGCTGTGCGCAACGAGTGGTTAAACTTTCTTCAAATGCAATTACTATTGCGTTCGTAGTACAATTTAGGGTAAAAGTAAAATGTTTCTTTTTTACATAAATAAGAAAGACATGTGAAGAGCTACTAGTGGTAAGTTGTCATCTCTATCCATAGACAATGGCGCTGTAAATTAACCATCACTCAGCCACCAACCTTGGAAATTGAGATGTTGTTTCTTGTGCCTGCTGTTACACTGCTTTAGTGCCAGCCCCTCTGGATATGTACCACTAGATATTCTACCGCTAAAAAGCAAGACATAGTATTACTGTGTTCCTATTTGAAAAATGAGTGAATATTGTTTCTCAGTTCGCACAGCAAAAGGTGTTGTAATAATCAGCGTTCAAAATTACATTCTAACAGTTTCCACAAAAGACGTTGTTAAAAGTTTGTTCAATTATAAGCTCCTTTTTTCCTTTCACGGTTTTGCGTTATTCAGCCGTAGTTACTTGAATACAGCCTTACGTAGAATTACCGTAACATAACATAATAAAATATTAAACTGACGTAACCTTTGGCTCGACACGCAATGTAAACATTACCTATAAACCAATCGTTTTTCTTAAACTAGTTGACATATTATTATATTCTTTATTACGATGTCTATAAGACTCATGTTGCTTTAATAAACACAATTACCCCAAAAAACGAAAAGATTGACACAAAATTTACCAGTAGTTTCAATCAAAACGTAGATAATTTAATGGCTTTACATAATTATGCTGTCTTATGTTTTATCCAGACTATATTTATGTATACGTAAAAATAAACGACATATACAATACTTAATTAATTCAGAAATTTTAATGTTTTAGGACAACAAACCCACTTTAATAACTTAGAAATACAACTATTTTATTATCCGTCGTATCTCTTGCCCTGTTACTGTATAACTTTGAGTCATTTATTACCAAAACAAATACGTGACTTTAATTTTACATTGTATACATGATATTTTTCTCGTATGAAGTTAAATCCCATACTTGATAGATAAAAATTTGTTTGATACAACGGCGGAGTATTGTTACAGCTAAATTACTTTTAATCTCAAGCGGTCAATTTTGACGTTTGTAGAGAAATTTAGTCAATTTTTTCTAAGTAAGGTGACAAACGCTCAAAGATTCTTTAGCTAAACTATTTTAATGGCGTAACTTGCACATTATTTAGTGTAATACATTATTCCAAGTTGCGTCATTACTAAGTTGGGAACTAGTTAAGTGAACAAAGTATACAGTTTAATAGCAGCGACTGTTTCCACTTGGGATGGTTCTAAGGCAAAGTAACAAGCCCTTAAAGGGTTCGAACCTTAATGAGGGTTTATATCACGTCGTCTAGTTTCAACCTGAGTACAAATCTTAGTAACAAAATAAGAAATAAAAAAGTTAATAAATCATCTCTATGTAACTGATTCTTAAATTTTTTAGACTGTTTTCAAAGACTACGGTCATTCTCAATGGAAAGTAACAAAACTATGCAAGATATATTATACTGTAAGTGCAAACACATGTTCACTCTCTATGTGTATAGACAGTTCGATGGGACAATAATCTGACACAGATTTCTTATTAGTAAGGCTTTGTGCATACCCATCTAGATAGATACCACCCTCTATAAGATATTCTAGCGCCAAACAGAAATATTTAGTATTGTTGTGTTCCAGTTTGAGGGTGAGCCAGTGTAACTACAGCTCAAGGGACGTAACATCTTAATTCCCAAGGTTGGTGGTGCAATTGACGATGTACGACATGTTTAATATTTCTTACATCGCTCATGTCTATAGGCGATGGTGACCGCACTCATAAAAAAAGAAGCAGTAAGTTCACGTATAGAAACGTTGAAAAAGCCTTTACACGCCTTATACCTTAACGAGTATATTATTATTATATAAATTCCATAAATCTTATAGTATTATTATATAAATTCCAGTCTGTATATATAAAAAACTAGACAAGTAGGTTTATTATATAATTAGTACGGCAATACAATAATTTGGTACAGTCTATGTGACCTGACCTTCGAACCATGACCTTGATAGTAGAATTCTTCAAAGACAACCATATAATAAATTGTTCGAGCTAAAGCTCATAATTAAAGGCGTGTTTTTATTTTTACCTATCTGTTATTAATTCAAATAGTTTTTCAAACGAAATAATTAAATAGTTAATTTATAATTCTCTGTTAAATTTTTATATCGTGTAAAGTATCGCTTCATAATCAATGTATATGATTTTGCATGCTAGATAAAAATTACTTTATATTTATGTGGTTTTTTTTTAATAATGTATAATTTGTAGACACTATAAAAAACGTTACATTAAGCTGATCGTTTTTTATTATCATATTGATATATTATATAATATTTGGCGTGGTTGGTAGATACTTGTCTTTCACGCCAAAGTTGTGGGTTCGATTCCCACACAGGACAGACAATTGTGTGCATGAACATGTCTGTTTGTCTTGAGTCTGGGTGTAATTATCTATATAAGTATTTATTTATAAAAGAAAAATAGTATATGTAGTATATCAGTTGTCTGGTTTCCATAGTACAAGCTCTGCTTAGTTTGGGATCAGATGGCCGTGTGTGAATGATGTCCCAGTATATTATTATTATTATATTAATGCTACATATTAGCACACGTAAGAGGCTATCGCGAGTAATAATTTATAATAGTCTGAGCACGTTATTGAATTTAACTTAATTTTACAAATTGTAACACAATATCACGTTATTCTTAAGTGCATATATAATTAATTAATGGTTATATAACAATGTGTATCACAGTATGACAGAAAATACTTTTTATCAATTTAAAAGTAAAGTCCAAAAATGTAGAAGTCATTCAACAAATACTTTAAGGCCTTACAAATATATTTTACAGAAAATTGTAGCAATGTAAGCTCTACTGTAAGTTTTAAACATTAGTCTTCATACGCTTCACTGTAGTAGAGCTTAGCTCCAAGAAAGATATTAACTTTTACATACCATATATTTGGTACGTTGTTGAAATTGAAAAGTATCAATTTATAAATAAATAAAACTATATTTATTTCTACCACATTTAATTTATAGAGAATATAGAAGCTTTACAATTGCTTATTGATTGTAAAAAATCTAACCCACCGATCGAGATTCTTCGTTATTTTGTACTTTTTCCTCCTGAAATAATCCGCCACGTCACTCTCTCTCACACACACTTTCTAAGAGCGACCAGCTCCAAAACTACTCAAGTTTTCATACGGCTTTCTTCAATAGATGGAGTGATACATTAGGAAGGTTTAGGTGTATAATAATTTATTATCGTTTTGTATTAACTGGCTTAAATATGAGGATGATTGTTGAAGATGTCAGAACTGGAAGCTTTCCTGGGGCGTGCAAACCAATAAATTTACATGTTTTGCAATATAAACGTTTTTGTAGAACCTTGGGTAGATTAAGGTTCTACAAAAACGAAGCCGGGACGAGAAGCTACTTTTATAATAAAAATTAATAATATTATGTAAGCGTTTACTGGTTTTGTGGTATCTTTGACCTTACAGATTCTTACTACCGATATGTTAAAATAGTAGATTTTTGACCCTTGTCTGGGAAGACAAGAGTGACTAGTGATTGTAAATTGCCATAAATATGCTAAAAATATTTTTTTTATCTCTCAGACTGCGTATTTTTGAAAATTGATTGTACTTATCAAATAAGAATCAACATTACCTCGGAATGTATTTTATGGATGATAAAAACTTTGCAATGAAGCTATAAAAAATCACCATTTTAACCTAAGAATTAGTTTTTTTAGAAATGACATTAGTTACATTATTATCCTATTTCAAAAAATAATGTTAAAAGATATTTAATATCTCATTGCGTCCTGCTTTCCTTTTAAGTAGACGGCTTTGAGCGTATTACACCATACTCAAATTGGGTTAGTTCATACACATGTTCTAGAAAGACAAAAAAAAACATTTATGAGTATATAAAGTCATGTTAAGCATTTCATTGATGTTTTGCCTAGATTTAAATCCGCAATCTTTGGTTCGATTTGCGTGTTCTATTTAGGCCTGAAAATGGGTACCATAAACTCGACGCTAAATTACTTTTTCCATATGCTATTCTCTTCGAAACTCTAAACCCAAGGCTTAGTCTTCTTCAGGGAGGTGTTATCGATATTTACGCTGTAAGAATAGACTCCTGACTCCCAAGTATTTCCTAACAATTCTAACTCAACATTTTATCCATATTAGTCAGTCTCAATTCATCTCCCTGCTTATATTGCTTTTATAAAACCCTTTTACTTAGACAATCATGATAGTATACGTACTGTTTTATTAAGAAAAACTTAAACGGTGCCTTAAATTTGTATTTACGTTATCATTTTAGTTCATGTTGGATATTTTGTTGTGCTTTCCGCAATTTTATCTATCTTCATGTTCTGTGATGAGTCTTATGAAAATGTATCGAATTCGTATTTGGTTATAAATTAGTTTCAGAGTAATAAAATCAATCATTTCTTGTCACATAAAAATATCAATGTCCTGACTTAGAAATACATTTTGTTTATTTAATATTATACTTTTAGGAGTCCGTGTAACACATTCGTTCGTTATTTAGTTTGTGTAATCGATATGTCGCGTTTATTTCCTGAATCGCGCTAACGTTGCGTTCTATGAAAGGATTTATATAGGAGCCGCAACAAATACCTTTTTGATTGAAACTGATTCACTTTGAAATCGAGTTATATTACAAGGTCAGGAAATAAATATTGTTTTACTACGTATAAGAGTCTACACATATTTCCGATACAGTATAATTTAATTTATTAATTATTTTTCTAAAACACTACTGTAAAAGCTTCTAATTAAATTAAAAATACTTTAAGCCGTGGTTTAGTTGCAACATGGGTTGGCGATCGCAGTAAGTTGGTCATAGTACTCAGAGGGACGCTGCTGCCCGTTCTCTGGTGTATATTCCCTCGGGTCGACTTCTACGCCCCCCAAGGGATAAAATTGGGTGGTGATATTCGTCGCCGTCACCACATATTATAGTTAACATAAAAATTAAGTTACATATTTTGTTAAAACACGCTGTTATTTAAGATAAATATTGTTTTTTTTTGTTTCGTCAATTAGAGGAAGAACTTTTATTTGCATGTTAAGTTAGCCTGTTTATACTTTGTAACACTTTTTTTATATACGCATTAATAAAAGATATTTCTTAGTATATATCTTTGGCTTCCTAGTAAATAAATAAATAAACGTAATCAATTCCACCATGATATATCTATATGGTTACTCAAACATTGTATGAACAGAGGCTATCACCTACAATAATAGACTTCTCTTTGACTACTTTTTTACTAGCAGTAGTAACCCTAATAAAAATCAAGGAAGAAATAAAAAGCTTTGAAAAGATCTTTTTACGCGCTATTGCTTCAGTAACCCAAGAACCGGCGCTTACCTAGCTCAAAGACTAAGCCTAGCCATTCAGAGCGGCAATAGTGCCAACGTCTTGGGTACAATGCTACGAGACAGTCTATTGAACAACGTGCTGTTTTTAAATTTATATATATGAAGTTTGCTTTTATACAAAATCAGATATTTATTATTTCATATGTAAAATAAAATGCATGATTAGTTTTAATTAATACTTTTAATAATTTTTAATTATGATTTCGCTGATTGATTTTTTATTATAACAATGACATTATTTATTATTTAATTTTGACATTTTTAAAAATTACTGATGATTTTTTGTTGCTTTTAATTTGAATTTGATTAGATTGAATCTAGAAGTGCTCTGTACACTTGTAATTGACATTCATATTAGATATAATATTATTGTTTCATAAATTAATCTTTTCAATGCTTTATATGTATGTTGTAAGTGTGCTATTACAAATATACTGGTGGTAGGGCTTTGTGCAAGCTCGTCTGGGTAGGTACCACCCACTCATCAGATATTCTACCGCAAAACAGCAATACTTGATATTGTTGTGTTCCGGTTTGAAGGGTGAGTAAGCCAGTGTAATTACAGGCACAAGGGACATAAAATCTTAGTTCCCAAGGTTGGTGGCGCATTGGCTATAAGCGATGGTTGACATTTCTTACAATGTCAATGTCTAAGGGCGTTTGGTGACCACTTACCATCAGGTGGCCCATATGCTCGTCCACCTTCCTATTCTATAAAAAAAAATAAATAAATAAATACATTCAAATATTATTATGAAACTTACAGAAATCTCCAGAACAGTAACATTAAGAAAATAACTTCGGTAGCCACTTTACTAGCTTTAATCGATTTTTTGTTCTATAAATTTCGCTATCACGTAGATAGCGTACCGATTTAAAACAACAAAAAAAAAAACAGAATAATGTTAACTTAGGGTAACAATCCGGTAATTGAAAGCTAGGATAGCTTATTTAAAAAAAATACTTACGTTTAAAATATAATTTATTACTCAAAGAACATTACATTGTTCACTTAAAGATAAACTTAACTAGTTTACACTTTATTCAAATATTTAAGTACAAGATTTTAATGAATTAATAATACGTCACATAATAAATTAAATAAAGATAAATTCTCTAAATGTATTCTTGAAAATTTTCATTCTTGAAGAATTTTAACATTGCGAGGTAAAATATTGTACATTGGGCCTTTAAAATAAATATGTTGCTTTAATTTCTCACTAATATATACCTAATTAAAGATTTGGCAACATTATACAACAGTTTAACAGTATGATGTCAACTGTCCTTAAAAAGGATGAGGAGACCATAAGTGCTGGATGTTCTGTTTATATTATATAGTGTTTTCCTCGTAAATATCCTTAAAATAAAAAATAAATATTATTATATGCACAAGAAAAAGTTAAAATAAATGTTGATGTTATCTTATAAAACTTAATTCATATTGACTTTAAATATATAAAGGCTTAATGGTGGTAGAGCTTGTGCAAGCTCGTCTGGGTAGGTACCACCCACTCATCAGATATTCTACCGCTAAACAGCAGTACTAGGTATTGTTGTGTTCCGGTTTGAAGGGTGAGTGAGCCAGTGTAATTACAGGCACAAGGGACATAAAATCTTAGTTCCCAAGGTTGGTGGCACATTGGCTATAAGCGATGGTTGATATTTCTTACAATGCCAATGTCTAAGGGCGTTTGGTGGCCACTTACCATCAGGTGGAACATATGCTCGTCCACCTTCCTATTCTATAAAAAAAAATTGTTGTGTTCTGGTTTGAAGTGTGAGTAAGCCAGTGTAATTACAGACACAAGGGACATAAAATCTTAGTTCCCAAGGTTGTAGGCGCATTGGTGATGTAAGCGATGGTTAACATTTCTTACAATATCATCCTATTCTATACAAAAAATATATTGTTATTTTTAGTTTTTTTTTTAAATTATCTATTAATATAAGTTAATTACCATGTCATGTTTCATAAAACCTTTTAGTGGTTTTCGTGTCATACCCATATCAGTACAAGGGTCGTTTTCCATATATAGCCTGAGGTAACGAACGTATTCCGGTTAATGTTATTACATACTAAATTTGTAATACATAAAAATAGTAAATTCAGTTTAAAGTTAGATAATTTTTTTACAACTTATTTAGTAAAAGTAAAAAGCAAGTGATGAAATGTGACGAAAGTTTCATACGATGATTTCCTTCACTAAGCATGAAATAAATTATGAACACAAATTCAGTATATAAAACTCAGTGGTGCTCGAGTTTGAAATCGCAATCTTTAATTATCTTAATTATATAATATACTGGTGGTAGGGCTTTGTGCAAGCTCGTCTGGGTAGGTACCACCCACTCATCAGATATTCTACCGCAAAACAGCAATACTTGATATTGTTGTGTTCCGGTTTGTAGGGTGAGTGAGCCAGTGTAATTACAGGCACAAGGGACATAAAATCTTAGTTCCCAAGGTTGGTGGCGCATTGGATATGTAAGCGATGGTTGACATTTCTTACAATGCCAATGTCTAAGAGCGTTGGTGACCACTTACCATCAGGTGGCCCATATGCTCGTCCGCCTTCCTATTCTATAAAAAAAAAAAAATAATAATCTTATCTTTGATTAACATTCACGGGTTCTAATGATTACAGCCACCTTCTTAAAGGACACCTAAAACTGTCCTACGAATAAAGAAAGGTTGGTGACCCTCCTTTAACTTGAATTCTATTGTATCTCGTCTACGTTTTGGAAGTTGGCACACACATTTATCACGGGATTTCGGCAGGAACAAATGGTTGGAAGAAATTGTAAGAGATGAGAAAAATCTGTATTAAGGAAGGTTTCCTGCCTGTCACGGTTGATTTGCCAAAATGAGCTGAGCGAATTTAATCTTCTGAGGATTTTTTATTTATACTCTATTAAAAATATTTAATATATGCTTCTACTAGACTATCTACATAAGGTGTATATGATTAGTTGGTCCAGTGGCTGGATATAAGGTCGCAGATCCCTAGGTCTTGGGCTCAAATCCCGGGCCTTGCCGACAAAAAGATATTGGGTTTTCTGTCAAAGATTCTCAGCAGCCCAGAGTATGGAAGATGGAAGTGTGTATGATATGATATGCACAGGATCCTGCGCCGGAACTCTTTCAAGTTGTCTCTCTCCTCTTGACAATTGTCGCACATCTCTCTTGAGGTATGGTAGTAATGGTATATGGAGTAAGTAGTATCGTGGTTATCAAGCCATACTTTACAAAGTTATTAAGTTACAGTTGTATTCTGTATGACAGTATTTTTTTAATTATTTCGAAATTGTTACTAAATTCCCTATTTAGCTACTGATTGTTTATCACTTGCAAGTTCTTTTTATAAACTTTATATATCCAGTCTTAGACAACTTTGCTGCCATTTTAAACCTCAAAGCGATTTAACTCTAACGTAGCTAATGCTTCCTTAGCCAAGACATTTAATTAAGCGTATACTATCGAGAAAAAGGAATCTAGTACAACCATTATTCAAGATTCAAGAACATTGCATTTAATAGTGGTAAAAAAGTTATGGAAACAAACCGTTAATGACTCCTTAACATAAAATCATTGAAAATAGACAATCTATTTTCAATGAGAAGAAGAATATTAAATATTAATACATGGTGATAAGTCAAGTACAGAATTTTCTTAGAATTTTCTTTAACTGGCTCATAATCATAAATTTTACATTAGTGTTTTTTTATATTAAAAATTCGTAGGCAGACTGACAAATGATTGTCGTCAATCTTGAGATATTGGAAATGTAAGTAGTATTAGTCATATCAATTCATTGTCAATGCACCACAACCCTTGGGAACTGTTGTAGCCCTTGTGCCTATACACTGGCTCATTTATCATTCAAATCAGGACACAACGATACTAAGTATTTCTATTTGTTGATATAAAATATCATGAGTGTTTGTTGACCTACCCAGGCAGGCTTGCACAAAGCACTACCTCCAGACAGTCTCTAATCTTCTTTACTCTGATAAAGCAAAAATTCCACACGATCAGAGATACCATTAGATATAAGACTAACGGCTAAATGCAAAACTTTCTAAAACTGAGCTGCTACGAATAATTCCGTAACAAGAATCCTGATAACTTTTCCCTCTTAACTGGACCGATCCTAGATTCGTTTCTGGCATCTCCGGAATATACAGCCTCATAAAGTAGACTGAAGAAAAAAAATGCTCATATAGTACGCGTATAAAATTAACTTAAAGTAGAATAGAACCCGTGATATAATCTAATTTGTGCCAAATTTTATTAAACTCTATCCAGGCATATTAGACCGTGATAAATAACAAACGATTAACTCACAAATTCTCGCATATAGTTTATTGAGATTTATGAAATTTGTTCTCCTTGCCAAAATATTAAATTGGGTCTTGCATTATAGAGTAGTAGGTTTTTATATGAATAACGTAATTATTATACCCGGATTCTGTTTTAGCCCGAGTTAGTAAATATAATTTATTAGGCGATAATCTATTATGGCATAAAAGTTCCAAAACGCGCAATTTATTATGAGTGTGTCACAATAATCGCTTTTAAATTATTGTTTTTAGATGCAATTATTACAAAAAATAACTTTTTTCTCTTTAGACCAAATTCAATATTAGTATATTCTTAATTAAATTATGCTCTTACTACACTATTTAAACATTATAAGCATTAAGTTGAACGTATGTAGCGACCGAATCCGAAAATATATTTTACCAAAAGTTACGATAATGAACATTTTTATTTTGCGAAATAATTTATTTTGTGAAACAAAATAACAATAAACACTGATTTATTTATTTCTATAATTGTAATTTTATTGTTATTTTCTTTTATTTTATATACTCGGAGTTCTGAACAAGGTGCGGCGTTTTTTCACGCCACAACAACTGTGCCTGTTATACAAAACACAGGTACGGTCTTGCGTTGAATATTGCTCGCACCTTTGGGATGGCTCCGCTAAGTACCTACTGGAGGCCTTGGACCGGTTGCAGCGACGTGCAGTACGCATTATTGGCGACGTAAAGGTCACAAACACCCTTGAACCTTTACAATTGCGTCGCGAGATAGCAGCACTGAGCGCTTTCTTTCGACTGTATCACGGCGAGTGCTCTGAGGAATTATTCTCTCTAATTCCTGCTTCCCCCTTCCTTCTTAAGTCCACGCGAGCTGGTTCTCGATGTCACCGCCTAACTGTGACATCAATTCCATCGCGCACAAAGAAATTTGGCAACTCCTTTCTTTGTCGCACTACCAAAAAATGGAATTCCTTACCAGCTCGTGTTCCCCTCCTCTTACAACCCGGGTTCCTTCAAACGAGGCGTGAAGAGGCGTCTTGCGGGCCGGCAAGGCGGTGACGGCTAGTACAGAACATTCTTCCCGACTGTACTGGCCGTCGTCGCATTTGGACTCTACTACCACTTACCATCAGGTGGAGTAGAGTCATTTGCCATCCCGGACATATAAAAAAAAAATACTGTTTAAAAAGAGTTTCAATAAAATAACTAAAAACAGTTGATAGCACTGTAATTCCTTTTAAAAATTGCTTATTCACCGCTTTAATTATTTCAAATTTTATTTTTATCCAGCACGAAACCCTGTTTAAGAAAAATGTACGTGTTTGAACATAAATACGGGGTACCTTGTTATCTCAAAATGGGAACGACCGTGTAACATGTGAAGTTTATACAAATTATTAAATATTTTAAAATATTACTTATGTTTTGCTTATGGAAATAAGAATCTATAAGCTTGTGTTTATTTTTGTGTATTATGATTGCCATGGTTCATCTTTGAGACGTGACTTCGAATATGAAATGTGAAGTAAGGTTTTTAATTCATATTCGTTTATTTTTTATTTTATTTTAAAAATGTAGGCGGATTAGCAAATCCTCGTAGTAAGTGGCCACCGCAGCCTATAGAGATTAGCACTGTGAGAAATTATTATCCATCCCTTACAACTTCAGGTGCCAACCTTGAAACCTAAGATGTTATGTCCCTTTCTTAAGATGTTCCCTATAGTAACAGCAGTACTTGGTATTGTTGTGTACCAGTTTGAAGGGTGAGTGAGCCAGTGTAATTACAGGCACAAGGGACATAACATCTTAGTTCCCAAGGTTGGTGGCGCATTGGTGATGTAATCGATGGTTAACATTTCTTACTATGCCAATGTCTATGGGCGTTGGTGACCACTTACCATCAGGTGGCCCATATGCTCGTCCGCTTTCCTATTCTATAATATATATATATATATAATTGTCAATTAAAATTCGATTCATATTATGCCATAACCATTAAATAACTTATTAGTTTTAAGGCTATACAGACCGCATTATTAAAACTTCGATCGATCATAACATCTGGCTGTAATGATGAAGTTCTCAAACTTTACCAATAAAACGACGAAGAAACATAAATGTACAATGATTTTATGCATGTTTGGAGAGTTTTGAAATAAATTGTAATCTATGAGGGTGTAGTAAATTGCTGTAATTTTCAATTTCAATTACATTCATTCACATAAATTTTTACTTGGCAATAGGAACAAAGTTTTATTGATTTAACACAAAATTTGAAAACGAATAAGTCTGTATTACGATAAAAGCCACACGACTTCCGCTTGCTTGAATTATAAATCTTAAAAAGTAACTTAAAATAATAAATAAAAATTCTTTAAAAAAATATGCCCTGATTTTTCAATTTTTATAATCATGTAAAATTTTCAAATTATAATGTATGCTTTTTTATTTATTTTCTAATCGAACAAAATTTACCTTTAAATTATACTAATATTATAAAGAGGTAAAGTTTGTGAGGTTGTAGGGGGTAATCTCTGGATCTACTAAACTGATTTTGTCAACTCTTTTACCAATAGGAAGCCACATTATTTGTGAGTGTCATAGGCTATATATTAACCCGAAAAATAAAAAGAATTTTTCATGGTACTCGGATTTGGAAAGTAGGTCCGAGAAAAAACGGTCGAATGAAAAGGTTTCTTACGATGGTTGCCTTAACAATGAGAGATATATGATCGAGTTCTAGAGAAAAGTTGTAGAGCTTGATAATGCCTACAAAAAAGTCAGACACAGCATATATCTAACTTATATTTAAGTCACAAAAAGTAGTTTTTATATTAAAAAAAAAAAATTTTAATCGTTAGGTCATTTTTATTGGTCACATTATCAATGATTTTTTATCAAAATAACTAAGCTTATCGTCTCAAGTGTTTAAAACATAAGACTTTTCCCTTTTACTGCATATAATTTGGACGAATGGTTAAAAAGATAATACGACGTAGGTATGGAACCGCGACCGTGTCGTAATCCATTGAGTGATATTTCTATTAAACGGTTTTTTTTTTCATGTACAACACGTCAATCTATTTAAAAATAAATTACTTTATCACCAAGAAAAATTAGTTCAGATAAAATTAATTTTTTACAGTATGTTTTTGGTAGCATAGATTAAGAGATAATTTAAAACATCAAATACGTAAGACAATTTTACTAATGTTCGGCCAACGCGAGTTTCGGAGTCAGGAAATAATCATAGCACTCAGTACTAACCGATCAACAATCATAATTTCATCACAAGTAAAAATATTTACCGCCCAACGAAGTGGGCCTGGGTCAGCTAGTAGTGTATAATTTGCATGTGAAATTATCGACCAAATTTTACTTAAACCCAAAACAAATATACAATCAAGCGAACAGGTTTTTGAGACATGACACCTCTAGATAAATCTTTTTTTTTGTCACGCAGTGGAATCGTTTAGAAATGTACCCAGCTCCCATGGAGGGGGGGGGAGACTGCGCTATGTGGGATTCTTACCCACTAAAACCACTGCGATGGCCCTCCTCAGCAAGGATCGGAGAGGCTGCGGGATCGTGTTGATATAACGCATCCGCGACCTCCCATGCTGTGCTCCGCTCGTGGTTCGGCGGTGCTCTCCTCAGGGGGCGAAGGTAATCACCCCCCGTACTCCTCGCTACTGCGTACGGCAGCGCGATGCCATTCCGGCTGTCGTCCTCCTCAGGGCCGTCTGAAATAGGACACGCGAGGCACCCACCTCACGCAACCACTAGACAAATCTAGCCCAACGTGGGATTTGAACTCAGAACTTTAAAATCTGAAGCCTAAAATAAGACGGCTATATATTCAATTTTTTTTACGCTGAAAAAACGTATTACACGTTTTCCCCACGGGAATAGTAGGGGGGTATGTGGGGCTCACTCGGGAACCGAAAATAATAAGTATCCTATGTTCTATTTCAGATCATACTCTGCCTACATACTAACATTATGTATTTACAATATTAATAATTAGATCATTATATATTATAAGGTTATTTTCATCGAATTTAAGTTTAAGTTGTAATTAAATTAACGACTTAAGTCTTGTAAAACGATGAATCCTTACTAATAATCCTTATAAACCAATGTTTATCCCATAATAAACGTAAATACCTGTGATTAAAACCGTAAACGTAACAATTGTGATAATGTTGCTGGTATTATATCATGCCCTCAATTATTGCACTATGTAATAGTTTTGTAAATACATCAATATATATTCTACCGCATAACAGCAGTACTTGGTATTGTTGTGTTCCGGTTTGAAGGGTGAGTGAGCCAGTGTAATTACAGGTACAAGGGACATAACATCTTGGTTCCCAAGATTGGTGGCCCATTGGCGATGTAAGCGATGGTTAACATTTACAATGCCAATTTATATGAGCATTAGTGATCACTTACCATCAGGTGGTCCATACGCTCGTCAGCCTACCTTTACTATAAAAAATACATCTGAATTGACTCTAAATCTGCCATAATTTTTTTTTTTTTAAATGTTCAATAATGTTGAAAATGTATGATAAGAGTTTGTATTTTAGTAAGTGATTGCGTGATTGATCCAGTGACTAGTTCATATGGCTGCTGATCCTACTTCAGATTGCCAATTATCCAAGTAACGTCAGTATCTCGTAATCTCATTTTTGATTTTATCCTTCACTGACACTGAGCGTAGCATATATGAATATATATAAATATATATTTCAAATAAATATTAGAGGTAATAAATAATATTCCAAGCGTCTTATAAATTTATTTGTATTAACTTTATTACTATAACTCCATAATTATAAGCGGCTACGACATTTCGAATTTCATTGAACTGTTTTATCAATCAAAGACAATATTATTGTAATAAAATATTCAATTGTTTATATTACAAGTATCAATCGTACATTTTCCCATAAACAAAGGCAATAAAAAGGAGTGCTCGCTGCAGATAGACGATGAATTCGTTTTATAGTATTCATGTTCGAATTGTTTTACAGTTTTTGAAATGAATTAGAGGTTTAGTTTTGAATGATTTATTTCATTTCTCTGCACACTTTTGGAAATTTTCCGCTGTGAAAATTTATGAAATTATTTTATTTTAAATTTCTGAAAGTTTTGTAATTGTTACAGTTAATATATTACTGTTTATAACTGTCATTATTTTTAATACTGAGTCCATACATAATTTCATACCCTATATTTCCTTTAAATTTAAATATGAACAAACAAAAAAAATTATCATACAAATAAAAACTGAATCAATTCATAAATGACGTAGTTCTGAGTCACAAACAAAAATATTCAACGAATTGAAAACCTCCTTTTTTGAAATCGGTCGAAAAGAAAGTAGTTTTGATTCATACTTAACGTCCTGCCTGAAAATCGAAATCAAATACTATGTACTCGTACAATTCAATTCCACTACAAATATCCAAATAGCGACAATATATAATATAAGAATACTAGTATTCACGCGTTTTTGGGGTTCAAGCTTGCTTAATACCAAATTATATCAAAATCGGTTCAGTGGTTTACCCTTGAAAGCGTAAAAGATAGACATTATTACTTTCGCATTTATAATATTAGTATTGATAAATAATCCATATTTTTCCGGAGCTGAGATCGATCCTATGTTCGTACGTTAACATAGTAGCATAGTAAAAACAATTGATTTGAATTTAGAATTTTGTAATCAAAATGGCTGGGACAAAAGGACAATTTCAAAAGAAACTGGCAATCTTAAGCTTTTTTTCCTCTAGATTTAAAATCAACATTAAATTCTTTAACAAGCTCGATTAAGTAGACATAATTTAAACAGACCAATGCAATTTCACGGATTGCCAGCCGTCTTGGATCCTTAAGATTCTATTGGTTCATTTCGATTTATTCTATTGCTTATTTTAGTATTCATTCCGGCCGACGATAATGTTTTATTCGGTTCAGTTTTGATTGTAAGTGAGATGGATGTTTTATGGCAATGTTAAATACTTAATTCGCTATAATCATTCTATCCTGACCTCTTATATTATGTTAGGAATGCTCCCCAATAATATAATAATAGATACGATGAAGATGTTATATTGATTTCACGCACGGGCATTCGCAAGATAAATCATAAGAGTATGCGCAAACATTAGTTCATTCTTTTCATCCGTTGGGATAGTAAATCTGAGATGTCTGGATAAAGTTCAGGACCAACGGCTACACTTGCTTTTTGATTTGAAGTTTCAACTTCTAGAATCCAGGCTACTATCGAAAAATTCTCAATGGTAAAACCCAATAACTTTTTATTGCCCCGACTATGTCATCATTGTAAGATTTATTTTTATAATAAATCGGAATGATGTTAAAAGTAATTTATAAGCCTGTGAATATCCCACTACTGGGCTAAGGCCTTCTCTTCGTTTAAGGAGAAGGTTTGGAGCTTTATCCACCACGCTGATCCAATGTGGGTTGGTGGATGCAAATAATGTTTTCCTTCACCTCCGAGCACGCGATGAATTATAAACACATGAAAATTCACCGGTGCTTATCCGGCTTTGAACCCCCGATCAGCTCTGGACCATCTCGGTTCTGATGATGAGTTTGTTAAAACTTTGTGTCCCACTTATAAATGTTGTTAAGCGGCTGTTCAGTTAAACGCTGTCACTATTGTTTTGACATTCGAAAGAAGATGACATGGTTTTATTTAACTAATCACTTGCTAAGCAAAGTTCATTAGTAAGGCTGTTAGAGATTATATTTTAATATAATATTTATTTTGGAAAACTTTCAATCGTTTCGAATTCATTTAAAATTAAATAGTACAAAATAAACTGGAGCTTCATTGTAATAAATTCTTAAGTAAATGAAAACATACATAAACTAGTTTACAGTAAGATAATAAAAACTAAATATTTTATTTAACCGCAAATCTTCGGAATGATCAGATTAACAAAATACCTAAATACTGGACGCCAATTGCATCTTCAAATGCCATCGACCAGTGATCATTCAGATTAAAGTCAAGTAAGTTAACATGACTTTGATAAGTGTTTCAGTTAAACGCTATCACTATTGTTTTGTCATTCGAAAGAAGACATGGCATCGTTTAACTAATTACTCGCTTAGCAACGTTCATTAGTAAGGCTGTCAGAGTTTATCTTTTAATATATCTAATTTGGAACACTTTCAATCGTTCCAATTCACTTAACCTACTGTGCTTTTCAAGCAGTGAAAGCGAATTCTAAATGAGATCTAACGCATTATCGTTAGTCCAACTGCATCAAAGTAATTGAATAAAATAACGTGAAAATACGCGTGAACGCTAAACGTGACGCGTACTTAAAATTTTACTCTCGATTCTCGTCCAAATTATCGAATTGTTGCCTAAAAAGTTTCAGTATAAAAATAAATTTGTAAAATAACATTAATTATTAAATATATATGGTTTGTAAAATCAAGCATTGAGAATTTAGTAATCGTTTCAAGCAGTGATAACTGAAGCAAGTCATATGTTTCGTGACAAAGGATTCCTTAACCGAACTACTTATACATGAAAAGTTAACTTTATACGCCATGATAGTCTGAAAACTGTAAACTATAGCAATTGTAACTTTAGCGAGTTTCATATACGGAAAAACAAACAAATACTCCTTCTTTGTGATATTAGTGTGATTCGTATATAGTTTGTGTGAGTTCGTGTCGTCTGTTTTACATATTCAAATCGCCATGCCACTGTTTTGCAATAAAACAAAACTAGCTTAAGCCATGAGTTCGTTCGAGAATTTGAAGTATATATTTTCAACTCTTAAAGAAACTGATTTTTTGTATATCCTTTATGCTTACAGAACTATTTGCGCATTATATACTTTTAAACAAAAAGGCGAAATTAAAAATGTCTACGGATTTTTTTACTGTAGTAGTAGTGGTAAGCAGACTGGCAAGTGGGTCCACAGTGGGCCTGACAAATATTATAAAGGTAAAAGTTTGTATGATTGCATGTTTACTTATTCACACAAAACTGGCTTCACGGAATTGAAGGAACTCTTAAATATACACTTATTATTAGAAAATCTTCAGGAGAAGAAAACTTCTCCTCGACAAGAGGAGAGGAGGCCTTTAGCCAAGCGGTGGGACATTCACACGCTTTTACGGTTACGGATTAGAAAATAATAATATAATTAAATATTAAAGGGGTAAGATGGCAGATGCGTACCGCCGGCTGCGGGTTTAACAAGTTAACGAGCACATGACGGTAAATCAGTACACAAGCAAATAGCAATAACCTCTATGTATTAGCTGTTCTTGTCAGTCAAATTATTTTACATTTCATAAATTCTACACTCGAACCGATATAATGACAGTTTAAAAGTGCTCCAAGAGTATTTTTGAATAATGTAGGTATAATTGATCTTGGATTGATTGTTCAATTCTTTCGAACCGATAATATTCGTTTATTAAACATACGTAACTTTTAAAATCGTTTTGTATAATATTTCTCTAAAAATAAATATAAAAAATGTAATACGTATTGAACAGATCCGCTTTTATAATTATCTTTGTATAAGAGTACCAAAGCCTTTTTCGATAAGGCGAAAGATTCAGAGCTTAACCACGCTCAGAGCTCGTCCTCTAACGAATTTATTTAAAATTAAATAATACAAAATAAACTGGAGCTCCATTGAACTAAATTCTTAAGTAAATTAAAACATACATAAACCAGTTTACATTTTTACTGTAAGATAATAAAAACTAAATATTTAATTTAACCACAAATCTTTTGAATGATCAGGTTAACAAACTAACTAAATACTGGACGCCCATTCGTCACCGATTGCGTCATCAAATGCCGCCGACCAATGATCATTCAGATTAAAGTCAAGTAAGTTAATCTAACTTTGATAAGTATTTCGGAAACTTAAGGTATGAAATGGGAGGTAAATTGCGTATGATGATAATTCAAATATGCTTATGTATGTGTGTTTGTTGCACAAAATCAGCCGTAATCAGAGCGTAATTATGTAAGAGTTTTATCATCAAAATAATATGAGCAAAATTAAATATTATTGTTTAATTAATTCTTATAGTAACAATATTGTTTTATTGACACATTTGAAATAAAAAAGTGTCTGCGCCATTCAATAAATAAATAAAATTAAATAATAAAAGTATAAATAAAAAGTACCTAAAATTAATTTATAGATTAAAACGCATAAAAATTACATTGATAATACTCGCACGCACTCTAATACAAACGCACATAAACGAGAGGTCCTATCCTTGTTCCTATTTGCCCCTGCCCCTGCTCGATTGGAAAAAAGTGTATAATTGATGTTACGCAGTTAGCTCCCGAATTCGTTATAAAATCACTAAAATTACTGAAGAGACTGTGTGTGTGCGCGTGTGCTGTGTAATTTTAAAATAAACTACTGATGCAGGGTAACGACCACAAAACCACGCCGTGGATATCCTCTGCTCGTCTTTTGCTATCGAAGAAAAATCCAGTGAGTATCCATACTTTTGTCCACATAAAATGATAGTGAATTTGTTACAAAAATACCGTGAAAAAGTATTTAAATATTTTTTCTGGTTACAGAGGCTTGGCTCATTTTCACGGTATTATGCGCAAGCGATTCCGTGGCGCTCCTCGTTAAGACGGAAAGACAAAAATTACTCGGCGCCATGGACACCGGCGAGCCCCACATACCACCCCCACGCGAATGACGCTTAAAAAACGCATTACGCGTTTCCCGCGTAATGCGTTTTTTAAGCGTTAAAAAAAAGGCTTGGCTCATTTTATTTTTAGTAAAATTTGCCACTGCAAACACTATAACAATATTGTCATTCTTGATATTTTTTGTTATAAATTAAACTAAAAATGAAAACTGAGATTATTATAATATATTTAATAATTATTAATTCACATAGTAACAGTAACAGACTGTGGCTGTCCCATTTCTGGACTAGGGCCTCCTCTCCTTTTTGAGGAGAAGATTTAGAGCTTAAGCGCATGAAAATTCAGTGGTGCTTGCCTAAGTTTGCACCTACGATCATCGGTAAAGATTATCACGTTCTAACCACTGGGCCATCTTGACTTAATTCTAAGTTAAAATTTATTCATACTTTAATTAAAAATATCAACAAGTGACAATTACAGTATTAACAAAAATATAACAAACTAGTTGTCGCCCGCGGCTTCAGTCGCGTGTAGGGGCGCAGGTGTTAGGTGTAAAAAGTAATTAGTACTACGTCCTACCAATTCATCAAATTCGGTTCAGTAGTTTAGCCATGAAAACGTAACAGAGAGACAGATTTACTTTCGCATTTATAACATTAGTATGATGTGCGTTCCATATGGATTAATTTTAACATTTAATATATTAATCGTAAATGCAATTTACAATTTTGTATTCCTTGCTCACTTTTAAATTCGAGAAATGTCTTAAAAATCGCGCTGTTGTAGATTTCAAGACTTAATAAGTTTATCTGATTCCGTATAGATTGATATCATAATACATCTAACATAGCGAATGTGACTTGTATAATGAATTAATCACTGAGCAATGAAAATAGTAAATAAAACCAATTTTTTATTTTTATATAGAATAGGAAGGCGGACGAGCATATAGGCCACTTGATGGTAAGTGGTCACCAACGCCCATAGACATTGGCATTGTAAGAAATGTTAACCATCGCTTACACCACCAATGCGTCACCAATCTTAGGAACTAAGATCTTATGTCCCTTGTGCCTGTAATTACACTGGGTCACTCACCCTTCAAACCGGAATACAACAAAACCAAGTATTGCTGTTTTGCGGTAGAATATCTAATAAGTGGGTGGTACCTACCCAGACGAGCTTGCACAAAGCTCTACCACCAGTAAATGTTTCGATTTGTTATCAAATAATAATTTATATAAATATATATATATCATTCACGTTGTTCATAGTGTGGTTTTAGTTTTATATGTCGTCATACGCAAAGGTGTTTGTTTTTGCAAAAAGTTTTTGACGAAGATTTCATTTTTAAGATACCAATGTCAACCTACCTTATTTATGATCATAATTCTAAATAGTAATAAAATTAACTCAAAACAAATATAATATTATTAATATTTATTGAACTTAATGCTATAACTATTAATTACCAGCTTATTATTGAGAGTACACAGTTTTAAAAGTCATTAGTTACACATAATACATACGATCGTAGTAATAAAGTTGTGTATTACTGGCCTTGTCAGCGTCAACGGTTGGGGGCCGAGTACTGAGATTCAGCCGAGAAAGGGGAGCGTACGTGAGGGCTCAATAAGACGAACGTCATTAGGGTGTCTACTGTTAGAACGTACCTCGGCTTAGGATATCGGAGTGAAATTTGGGTACAAATGAGTACGTTGAAATATTACAATTATGATGAATGTTATAATTAACATAAACAATCTTACAGCGCGATCTAAAGTCGATTAGTGTCCATAAAATGTGATGGTCAACATTTTTAAATATGTTTTTCGTTATGTTTGTCACGTCTCGCATTGTTTTACGTTATTATTTTAATTATTAATATTTAGATTTTAGATCATATGTTAAAATAACATAACTTTATTAACGAATATGAACTGAATCATAATTTCAATCACAGACATTGTAACATATAAACGTTCCGATAAAATGTAAACGGGTGTTACGATATTCAAACCAGACGTTGTGCCTTTGATTTTAAAGTGTATTTATATAAAGAATAAAGTATATAAGTAAAGACAAATGTCCCATTTTACGATATATATTTACAAATAAATATGTTCGCCCGTCTGAGTCTGGTCGAAAACCTAAAATCTAAAATCCAAATCTACTTCATTCAGGCTTTCACGAGCACTTTAATCGTTTATTTTCAGGATTTTCAGGATTTAATTAAGTGTTCGCTGTGTAAAATCTACTGAATGTAAATGAACGAGATATTTAATATTTACTGTTTTTTTTATATAAATTAAATCACATCATGAATGATATATAAATATTATCTTGAAAGAAATATTTATAAAACATAATATTTTTACATGTTAATATAATTTTCAATTATTTATATATAATTTAAAAATATTTCGGGTATTTCATCATAAAGCGATTATTTTGACTCCGGAAAGATGGATTTTTCAGAATAGTTTGGTATCATAAGTCTATCTTACGTTTTCGTGTTAGTACAAATATTGTAACTGACAATTTTGAAACAATATTTCGCTCATATAGTCATTAGTCGTAATATGTGTGACACGGTTGTAAGTATTCCAAATTCATTTAAAGATTATCAATATAGTATTTCAAACTCCAAGATAATAATAGCCCGAATGGCTCTTTTTGTGGAATTAAAACAACGGCAATATCCCCGTAGGAAATAATATGAAAAAAAACTAGTATACTTCAATACTCATTATATTACTGTTTTTCGGTTTGAAGGGTGAGCGTAATAAGAGCAAGTGTTGTTGTTGATAGACAGGACCTTAGTAATTTTTTTTTTTTTTTTTCTTTTTTTTTTTAAATATCGCCGGGAGGGCAAATGACTCTACTCCACCTGATGGTAAGTGGTAGTAGAGTCCAAACGCGACGACGGCCAGTACAGACGGGAAAAACGTTCTGCACTAGCCGCCTTCGCCTTGCCGGCCCGCAAGATGCCTCTTCACGCCTCGTTTGAAGGAACCCAGGTTGTAAGAGGAGGGGAATACGTGAGCTGGTAAGGAATTCCATTTTTTGGAAGTGCGACAAAGAAAGGAGTTGCCAAATTTCTTTGTTCGCGATGGAATTGATGTCACAGTTAGGCGGTGACATCGAGAACCAGCTCGCGTGGACTTAAGAAGGAAGGGGGAAGCAGGAATTAGAGAGAATAATTCCTCAGAGCACTCGCCGTGATACAGTCGATAGAAAGCGCTCAGTGCTGCTATCTCACGACGCAATTGTAAAGGTTCAAGGGTGTTTGTGACCTTTACGTCGCCAATAATGCGTACGGCACGTCGCTGCAACCGGTCCAAGGCCTCAAGTAGGTACTTAGCGGAGCCATCCCAAAGGTGCGAGCAATATTCCACGCAAGATCGTACCTGTGTTTTGTACAGCAGGCACAGTTGTTGTGGCGTGAAAAAGCGCCGCACCTTGTTCAGAACTCCGAGTTTCCGTGAAGCTGTTTTTATAACAGCCTCGATGTAATCCCTTGGACTAAGGTCGCAGCGAACGTCAATCCCCAGCATGGCGATTTTACTTTGCATCACCAGCGGAGTACCACAGAGGGAGGGAAGAGGGTAACCTATAGTAGGGTATATAATAGTAACCACAATTGACAACATACTTATGATATAAGGAGTAGTTGGTACTACCTGCAATTCAAGTATCTATACACAATAACTTCCTATCATCACTAAATAAACGGATGACTTGGTTACCTCCCCAAAATAATAAAAAAAATATATTTATAAATTAATAGTAAAAAAGGATCTATATACAAAATTTCTTGTATATGCTATTAACCGTTGAGGAGTTCCTTCGTCTAGAACTAATCCTGGGTAAATACTTAATCGCTCATCATAAAAGTGCATTGATATTTTACCATTAATACCTTAGAAATGATTGAGTGAGAAATATGACACGGTTTGTTTGGCATGTATATAATTATTACGTAATAATAATTAAAATATTGTGTAATAATAGGTTATTATTTGTTTTACTTTTATCGTAAACTCAACAGTAACGTTACGTTAAATGGGTTACATTTTAAGCAATATTGCTCCACCCCTTAAATCCTAGCACGTGGTATATAACGTCTCCCAATAAATGACAGATTAAGCGCAAAATGTTTTAATGCGACTAATAAATCGTTAGATTTGTAAGTCTCACAAGTCTCTCTCTCAGTTTTATTATATTAGTTAATATTAACTGTGGTCGAAAATCGACCATAATTTATTTAAATTATAAGTATTAAAGTTTGAATGTTATTAAGGTATTCTATTGTAAAATCTATATACATAAATAAAATTGATGTGTCTGTCTGTGAATTTATATTAACTCTTTTAAAGTTATTATGGCTTAATTTTTGTCTTTCTATCTTGTCTTTTTTTCACGCTGGAAAACGCAACGGATTCGTGGTGGGGTTGCCCGAGGCGCGTGACTCTGCATTTAAGTCGCCGAGAACTGCACTTCAGCTCTGTCCGATCCGAGATATGTCTCGAACTCTCCCAGGCTGTGGTTAGGGGAGAAGTACGTTCACACAACTACGTACTCTCCCCACCCCGTCACTACGTAGCCCGAGCCCCTCTTAATAAGTGAGAGGGGAGGACCGTTCCATTCCAAATGGCGACCGCCACGGTGTCGTCCAAGTCTTTTGCCTAATGAGGTAGCGGGGGGACGTAATAGGGCTCGCAGGCCACAGCCAGGTCAATCTCATACTCCGCCATGAACTGCAGTAGTAGGCCCTAAGCCCCGGCGTAGTGGTTTATAATCGTCTAAAGAAAAAAAGAAGAGTTCTGCGCTCACGTCGACATTGCACCTTCCTTCTCGGCCTGGAACCATCCGAAATTGTTGGTGGTGGTCTGTGTGCCTAAGAACACCCTTCGTGATGGGTAGGTTGCACTCCCTCGACCCCATTATGTGCCCGGAGGGCTTTCCATTATCTGCGAAAACTACGCCATTTTTGGCCCGCCAATTTTTGGCCATCGACACCGCACCGGAAGCAAAGCCCCCTTTCGATCAACCCTAGATGGGCAGAGTGCCTTGGTGTAGCCAAGACTCATGCACTTGAAGCAGCGTAGAGGGCACTGCTCCAACACGTACACCCTGGCCGAGCTCCATCCAACCAGTAGACGACCGCCGTCAGTATTTCGCCATCGCTATCGGACATGTCACATGGGCTATGGCCCAAAGAGACAGGTATGCCTGTCTCTTTGTCCTGGCTAATATTTAAAACGGCTTAAAATTAGAAATTGAAATAACTTCATTATAAGAAATATTCGTACATTACAAGGTTTCGTTTAATCTTTATTTCATCACAATCGGTTGAGTCTGTCAAAAGTTATAAAAAACGATAAAACATACGTATTTTTGTTGTTATATCTATCTATACACAAATAATAACTTTTTCTGACTGATTCATCAAGCCAGAGCCTAAACCACAGGGCTTATAAATATTTATCAATATCTCCTAGAGAGGTGCAAGTAACACTTTTTTTTAAACGAACTTCACTATGTTAGTGACTTTTGTATAAAGAAAACGTATTCCATTATTACCATGTGCACCACTTAATTGTTAGCCTCGAATGTTTACCTCAACATGACACTCAATTCCTACAGAATATTTTTAGGATGTGCTCGATGAGAGGTAGTGTTTCATTCCAAGAAAAAAATCCATGAGAAAATATCATTTGAATTGTGTGCTACAAAGTGTGCTTCACAATTAAAAGTCCCATTGCCTGTCGCTGAACATGGCCGGCACTGATTTTAGTGAGAAGTGCTATCACATGGACAGTTTTTATGTTGCACGCTCCAGAGTGACATCTGCGAGTAACTAAGTAATTTTAACCCCCAAACGAAATACCGCAAACGTCGTTTTTTGATATAAATAATATGTATCTATGTATAAAAGTTGTAATATCAGAATCACTGACTGATATTACAATTTATATTAGTTTCGGAGTTAGAGGTCCACCACCCATGTTGCTTATGTAAAAACCCTAGATTTAGATAAAACCCCCAACTAAAATTATGTACATATTTTTAAGTGTAAATAAAACTTATTATTATTATTTATGTTATAGTGGTAAGAACGCGTGAATCTTAACCGATGATCGTGGGTTCAAACCCACGCAAGCACCACTGAATTTGTGATTATAATTCATTTCGTACTTTACGGTGAAGAAAAACATCGTGAGAAAACCTGTCTGTGTCTAATTTCTCTGAAATTCTGCCACATGTGTATTCCACCAACCACCACTGGATCAGCGTGTTGGAATAAGCTCCAAACCTTCTTCTCAAAAAGAGGAGGCCTTCAGCCCAGCAGTGTAACATTAACAGGCTGTTATTGTACTATTTGGAAATGAGTTGTAACGTCCCATCGAGTTCAACAACAAGATCCCTCCGTTTCTCCTCTACTTCCGCTCGCCCGGCTACAGTGCGTCCGTGATATCCCCCATGCACTGTACTATCGTCTGCATAGCAATGTATGTTCCCAAGAGTGATATGCAAAAGACTAGTTATAGAAAATTGATATGCAAAAGGTATGTTATAGGTAGCTGGGCGGGCAAATGGGCCACCTGATGTTTAATGATCACCACCATCCTTAGACATTGGCTATGTAAAAAATATTAACCATTCTTCCTCTTGGTAACGAAGATGCTATGTCCTTTGTGCCTGTAGTTACAGTGGCTTACTCATCCTTCAAACCAGAACGCAGCCATGCTAAGTATTGCTGTTTAGCTGTAGAATATCTGATGAGTGGGTGGTACCTACTAATACGGGCTTGCACAAAGCCCTAGCACCGTTTACAAAGAGGTGCTTCGATTATTAATTGTAAATATTTTTTTAGTGACTTGAATAGTTTTGATTAACCTGAATGATAGTATAGAATAAAAAAATATTGGTACCCTCGATGCCATTTATTTAATTGGGTATTTAAGCAACATAATCATATAATATCGTAGATCGGAAAATTTGGATAAAATATTTTTTTCTTTAAGCCATTTAAGTCACTAAAAATATATTAAGTGGAACTACAGAGATTCACAGTAAGTTCACTGATGATTATTGAAAGAGTAATCATCAATCTAAAAATAAAAAAACCCCTTAACCTTATTTTTTCTAACCAGAATAACATTTCATGATTCTTAATTTAAAATCACAGGCTGCTTAACAATTTTTTATCCTTTCCTTATACTTAAGCGCGAGTGAAGCCAGGCGTAGTCTAGTAATAAGTAAAATCACACTGCCAAGGCAAATCAGTTTATTATCCTATCTTTTTTCAAACAAATGATGTAACATTTAAATAAACTACAAATCATTTAAAAACAAAAATTGACTTACATAAAAAATGTTATCTTTTGTTGAAACAAAAAATAAGGCAATTAAAAATACAAATGTTGTCCCAATGGACAACTTAAACAGCTTATTAAATTATATGTCAAGTTTAACTTGACATATAATTTAATAAGCTGCTTTAGGGCTTATATAATATAGACAAAAGCAGTAATATAAGTTTTGATTAAAGTTTAAAAAGCAGTCATTTCACCATTGTGGTAGGTTTATTGTCTTTTTTTTTATGGGAAACTTACAATGTTATGACACTTATAGCATATTAATATAAAATAATACATACATCAGCCAAATTAGTTTCCACCAATAACATCTAAACAATTACTAAAATTAACAAAACAAAACCTACACAAAATCACATTTGCTGAAACATTGTAACATTAAATAAGACCAATAAAAGTGCATATAATTTTAAATATATATCTTTTTTAACCAGATATTAAAAGGCAAGTAAGAATAACAAAAAAAGATTGAATATTAAGATAGGTTGGTACAATCATATGATAGTATATTATATATTATAGTGTAGTTAGTATATTAAAGTATATTTTAATGACGCAAGATCGGCCAACGTGGAAATCCTTGGGGGAGGCCTTTGTCCAGCAGTGGACGTCTTTCGGCTGATATGATGATGATGATGATTTATAATGCATATTTAACAAACATTTTAATTTTCTGCACTCCTCTCTATCTAAACTTTAGGTGTACAAAATTTCATTCTTCTTCGTCCACGCAATTGGCGGTAAACAAAGTGGGGTGCTTCACGTATTTATATTATAGATAATAAATTAGTAGAAACCGTGTGCTTGAATTGAATAATAATTTGTTTTACCAAAGATCGATTTTTAATCGCCAACTTTTCTCAGAAGTCCGTAATTGTAATCAAAGTTATAATAATTGAATATTGAATTTATAATTTATAATAATTGAATATTGTTACTGGTGGTAGAGCTTTGTGCAAGCTCGTCTGGGTAGGTACCACCCACTCATCAGATATTCTACCGCAAAACAGCAGTACTTGGTATTGTTGTGTTTCGGTTTGAAGGGTGAGTGAGCCAGTGTAATTACAGGCACAAGGAACATAACATCTTAGTTCCCAAGGTTGGTGGCGCATTGGTGATGTAAGCGATGGTTAACATTTCTTACAATGCCAATGTCTAAGGGCGTTTGGTGACCACTTAACATCAGGTGGCCCATATGCTCGTCCGCCTTCCTATTCTATAAAAAAAAGAATAATTATGCATCTCTAATATTCTAAAGTAACCATGAAAACCTAATTTTCATATTTAATAACAGCACATTGTATGTACGATATATTACGAAAATATATATTAAAGTCCATCCTTTTTTTAACAGATGGTACGAAAGAGATAGACAAAAAATTCTTTAATAACATCGATTATACAAAAGTTGAAAGTCACGTTTTAATTTTCGTGACGATACTTTTGATAAGTTTTATCATATTTTTAATAAAAATGACTCAGCTTGACGACAACCTTCAAATGTGGCTGAAAGCCGTACAACAGAATTCAGTTTAAGCTTTAACCAAAAAAAATTACAAAATATTATTTGCACAAACGTATAGGCTTCGTTTAAAGTATTTATCATAACAGTAAATAAGAAGGTTTTTGAATTATGAAATATTTATTAAATATTTATGGATTGTAAGTATGATTTGATCTATAAGAAATTTAAAACGTGCGTAGCACTTCACCAGATTTGTACCTGCGAACTTCGATTATGAAGTTTTCATACTATTTAATAATCGCAGCTTACGTTTTAAGGAAGAAAATAAATTATATAACCTTTAATCATTAAATACATTTAAAGAAACATTTTACCCAACAAACTGTGTTGCATTTAAATACCAATATAATGTATACATTGGCCTCTTTAATAACCTTTTTGACCTTAGATTTCTTTTTATCGAAAAGTATTATCAAATAAACATTTACTAACAATAAGAAATAATATTATCAAATGTTATCTTCAATTTGCTTCAAATCAAATTTAATTAAAGAAATCTAAAGCTGCGCATCTTCTTTCAGTACACTAGCGCCCGTTTACATTATATCGCAATTTTTTAAATAAATATTACTTCATTTGTTTCCTATAGTATTTATTTTAGAGTGAACGTATAGTTTTCACGGTTTTATTTCAAATGAACAACATGTTCTAATCAAATAATGTTGCATTAATTTCATTGAAAGTGTTTGTTACGATTCGATTTAATGTGGATTTCATTTAGCGACTAAAATTTATTTTCGCTAAATGAAATCCACATTAAATCGAAAATTATAATTATTTTAACGACGAAAAGGATTGATAAGGTAAATAATTGATAATGTAAATGATTGGTTTTAATGTAAATAATATAAGACTCGTAAAACATCCTGTGCACGTCTCATATATACCTACTACCAAGTTGAACGATGTGAAGGTTGCTGTGCTGCAGCAACTTCTACTAGCGAACTACAGCAACGTGAATAGTGTAAAAACTTCTCGATGAAGAATACATCAAAATATATTTCGTAAAACAGTGTCGAAGTATATTCGTCACAACCAGAATTACTCACAACGATTTTTATATTTACGATATTATATTTTATGTACACTTATCTCGTATTGATTTGGTGTAAACGAAGTGTATCTACTAATCTGATTAAAGTTTTATTCCCGATGGAGTTCCAGTTCGTTTTGTGTCGTGTATTTTTAAATCGATTTGAATAGCACAATCTTTAAAGTTTCATGTACATTGTGGACTAGATAAACAAATTTGCGTCTTTTGAAGGATATTTCATAACCGTCATACATAAACGTTATTTAGGTGTTACACGATTATTAATAGTGCGTCTATCGACTGATAATTTTCGTTATATTAACTTAAGTTATTTTTACTTGGTGGTGTGTTCTTGTCAAGCCCGTTTGAGTAGATACCACATCGATTAATATTCTATTGCCGAATCATATCATTTTAAGTAATTTCCCATCTAAGTATTTTTTGTAGAAAGGTGTTTTCTATATGCCTAGATACTTACACTATCATGTTAGACCTTATGTAAAAGACAGCCTACACTTTTATGTTGGAGGTACCAACTTCTTGACCGAATATGAAGACGGTTGACTTGAACTATAAACAACGCAAAATTTACTTGCAAATTGAAGTAAACAGATCATCGAAGAGACGTTAGTTCTCTTTGCTATCGACTCTATAACGGAAAGTGAGCATAAGAATTTTTCAAATAGAAACTTCCATGTTTTCTGATCGGACATTACGTCGCAGAAACAAAATTACAATATGGGACTTTTCAAGAGTTTTTGCTAAGGCTGACAACGCCCAATGCGTTGCAGTTCCCTGGTTCTGAAAATGTCCATGGGCAATGGTAATCACTTTACATCAGGTGATACGCATGCTCATTTGCTCACAGAGATGCGTGTTTTTACCCGAACCAACTTTCACCCGAACGAAGTCGTGGGCACCAGATAGTATAATAATAACTAAACCTAAGGCTACCACTGATGTAAATTATTACGACAAGAACTAATAATAGAGTTGGCAATTGCTTATTAATAATAATTACAATTCAAATCGTACATTAATTATTAAGAATTCAATTAACGTATGCTTAATATAAAATATAAATACGGTCTTATCATTTCGTATAAAATATTTGTCTACCTATAATGTATTCATATTTTCATGTGCTTAATATTTTATATCGTTTTTTATATTAAAGATAGGCGGACGGACAAATGGGCTAACTTATTCTAAGAAGATAGGCGTACGGACAAATGTAAGTAGTCACCACCAAAACTATAAAATTGGCGCTGCAAGAAACTATTACTATTCCGTACATCGCCAATGCGCCACCAGCCTCGGGAACTAAGATGTTATGTGCTTCGTACCTGTTATACTGGTTCACTCACCTTTCAAATCAGAACACAACAATAATAAGTATTTCTGTTTATGGTAGAATATCTGAAGAGTGGGTTGTTCCTACCCAAACGAGCTTGTACAAAGCGCTATGAAGTATAGTGAAGGAATATCTTACAAGATTCTTCATGTGCCGAATAAAAATATGTCCATGTATATTCTCATTCTTCTTAAGAAATAACCTTTGCGCAGATATGAACCAGCAACTGGCTAGCGATTTTATATATAGACAGTTTGCTTTGGCCGAATGATTATATTTAAATACAAGTATAACCTGATTGTTCCATGAATAATAAAAAATATACACTAATTATAACCCAAGGGAGCACTGCTACCAGTGTAACTTTGCTAACTCACACTGATCTAGTACAAAGAACTTGGTGAACTATCAAAGACGAACTTCACCCTGCATATTTAATAGTCATATGCGGAGTTGCTCACAGCGTGTTTTAGGTTGCATACCTTTAATACTGTAGAAAGTTGTTTGTGGTTGTGGTTCAGATGATGGAGTTGTAATATTTATTGCCTTTGAATACTGGTTTTTGAGTTGGACCGCTTCATTTCGTTTAGACTTTGAAAACTAGAACTACTTTTAGAATATTTAGATATGTTAGGCTGTGATGAAATGTCTGTTTAACGATATGAAATTAAATTATAATATATAAATTTATTTGTTGAACGTTACACTTTAAGATAAGTTACCGATAAGTTTAAATTCAAATTCGAGATGAAACAATTCGTTAATGTTGAAAAATATTAAAAAACATATATTTTTTAAGAACAAGAAAAAAATATTCAGAATCATTCATAACACAAATAGTGTAATCCTGAATCTTCATGGTAGTCGCCATATTTCCAGGTTATAAAAGACTTTGTCAATTGCGAAACCTAATAGTAATCTGCAATAGCCAATTGTTTTCAGGATAAAATATTAATACCGACTCGGGAAACTATACTCCGAATTATTTATATAATACATATTTTGATGGATAATCCTGAGAAACCTTTTAATTTTTTAGCTAAATCGTAATATACCAATAAAATAGTTCTCTGGTTTTCGTGTGTAAATAAAAGACAAAGGCAATTTATTTTTAACGTAAAATTTCTTCGTCAATAGTTATAATATCCACGACAGTATTCATTCACATATCAGAAGAATTATTGACATAATAATATCTTTGCGTGCTACAAACTATCTGATAAATGTCCAATATTTACTGGACATTAAAACCGATGGCTGTCTCATTTTCACGTCATATGGACACGCAATTAACGTGACTGAAGCTAATTAGCGCGCATCTGTGATCGAAGGGAGGCTGATGAAAAATGCTTCGCGGTTTGACAGGATTTAAATTATATTTTAATTTTATCTTGATTATTTCGGGTCGGGAGTTTTGAATGTTGAATTTTAGGATGATTCTGGTATAGTAAGCTCCTCCTCTCCCCTTGAGCAGGCTTGGAAATTATTCCATCAGCAATGCAAGCATGATACACATGAGGCAGATTTTCATCCGACAATACAGGTTTATTCATGATGTTTTTATTTACCACTCAATAACGAGACAGATTAAAAAACTAAATTATTAAGTATACCCAAGGTGCTTATCCTACCTTTAACATGTTATAATTCACGTGTTTTATTTACTGGCAATCTCAACCTAATAATTCCGGTACCAAAACCTTGTAACCCTTTCACATCTTAACTACTCAACTGACCATTATGAAATTTAGAAAGAATAAAGCGTACCTAACACGAGCACGCGGTCGCGATTGAAAACCCATTATAAATACGTTTCAGTTAAAAGCCAGTATAATAACTTACAATATCATCGTTTGTTACGTAATTATCAATTTAGGAGGATAATATAAAAGGAAATGCAATATCGTAGTTGAATAAGGTAATAATAATATTTATAATAATAAAAAGCTCGTACTATGGAAACCAGACAACTGATATACTACATATTATATACTACTTTTCTTGTATAAATACATACTTATATAGATGTAATTATCTACAATCTAATACTATCCCAAACTCAGGACGAACAGACAAGTTCATACACACAAATGTCTGTCCTGGGTGGGAATCGAACCCACAACTATTGACGTGAAAAGCAAGTATCTACCAACGTCAAATAATAATTATTATGATATTATGTATTAATTATTACGTATATACGGTATTTAATATTTGTAGTATTATTATAACAGCTATTACCTAGAAATTTTAAAATTGGAACGCGAATTTTTTTACTCTAATCGGGTCATTTGGCATTGAGGTTCTATTTACATAGACAATAAATGTGATTTTTTTTTTAAATGCGCCGGGATGGCAAATGACTCTACTCCACCTGATGGTAAGTGGTAGTAGAGTCCAAACGCGACGACGGCCAGTACAGTCGGGAAGACTGTTCTGTACTAGCCTTCCCCGCCTTGCCGGCCCGCAAGATGCCTCTTCACGCCTCGTTTGAAGGAACCCGGGTTGTAAGAGGAGGGGAACACGTGAGCTGGTAAGGAATTCCATTTTTTGGTAGTGCGACAAAGAAAAGAGTTGCCAAATTTCTTTGTGCGCGATGGAATTGATGTAATAAATATAATATAATAAATTGATAGATAATAAATAGTATATTCCTGGTATGTTGATTTATTACCTACTTCATAGAAGGGCAAAGATAAGTATAATATTGACAGATTAAACAAGTCTATGGATGATGGGTGTTTAAATAGAGAGAAGCTTATATATGCCTTTGATAAATACAACTATTGTATGAATTTACAATTATCTTATATGTGATTGAGATAAGTATGGGAGGATTATTTACGTACCAATTATTCTCGTGCTCTTGAAGTTGAGTAACATATAGATACATGAATATGTGTTCGACCGTGGATCGTGTGTGTGTGGGTAAGTTATGTACGAATATGATGTATTTAAGATATGTTATCCTTTCTACTGGAATCATGTCGAAGTCAGAACATCTCATTATGTTAGTTTGTAATGCAAAGTAAATAGTCATGAAATTGGAATTTCCTCTAAAGCTTTGTGGTTGTGGAAATAAATTACGAAAGCACTTAGCATTTATATTTTTGTGCTCATTTTACATAGAAACAGTTTAAAATTATTTAATAGGCTCATTATTTTTTAAATAAAAAAGAAAGCAGTTTTAATATGACGATAAGTAACGCTATCTGTTACGTAATTATAATATATTAGTTGAAAGTATGCCTCGTTGATATATTATGATACCACAGATCCCAATGTCCTGGCTGCAAATCCTGGAGTTTTCTGTCGCCACGACAGTCAAGTCGTCTAGGTAGGTACCACCAATTCATCACATATTCTACCGCCAAACAGAATTACATAATATTATATAGTGACCATTTACCGTCAGGTGGCCCATTTATTATTATTACTCTAGCTCATACAGATTTTCTACAACTAAGTTGTATGAAAAATGTCAACTCCTAACGGTTAGGCAACTATACGTCTATCGATTAGTTATCCAACAACATAGAATCATCCCCTATCATGCCGACGAATACAATAAACAATGTTTCATTAAAAATGTATGTCCACCTGTTATATGCCGAACAACTTCAGTCAGACGACAACATGATTTTAAAGCAGTTTATTTGTATAACAAAATAAATAAAATAAAAAAGTATACCCCTTATGTAATCGTGAAGCTAAACTAATTATTAAAATTTGGCTACTAGGACTAGATTATGAACAAACTGAACTGTTGCTGCTATAATATATTGTGAAACAAAATAGACATACTTAAATACACACTAATATACACACACGGACACAGGTGCCAACACACAACACCTACACACTCCACACAAATCTTCTGACACTCCCTTCTAGTACAGAGTAAGAATATTCATTTATCACTTATTTATTTATTTACATAGAACGATATGTCACTAAAATATGAGAGGACACTGATTTCTGTAATACAGGTTTTTGAGCCTAGCTCAGAAATCAGTTCACTTCATTATAAATTGTTACTTTTTGTGTGAATAAAGATTATTATTATTATTTATTCGTCCCTGATATATAATAGTACACTGTTGTAACACATGTTACATTTTCCATACATTTTACTATCAAATTCTTAATAAAGCAATAAATTTAAACACCGAATGAGAATGAGTCAGCGTTTACTTCAATATTAATGGTCGATAAGGCCCGGGTCATTGAATAAAAACACAATAGCCTCGTATCATTTTACTGTTGATGTAATTTTCATACGATGAAACGAAGTGTGACGCGGTATCAATCACTTGATCATAAATTAAAGTATTTGATCGAGTCTGTTTGAATGTTCGGCCTAATTTCGGTGAGCTTTGAATTTATTATTTTGCCACCTAAATATTGTTTTTTACCTAAATATTACAATAAGTATTGTTATGTTCCGTTGAAATGGTGAGTGAGCTAGTGTACATATATACGGATATAACATCTTAATTCCCAAGGTTAGTGGCGCAATGGCGAGGTAAGGAGTAATTAATATTTTTTACATCACTAATAACTGTGGGCGGTGGTGACCACTTACCATCAGGTGGCCTATTTGCCCGTCCGATTTCCTACATTACAAAAAAATATAATAATATATGAGCGAATGGAATGGTTAACTCATTATAAGTATAATATACAACTAACTTTAACCTCCGGCTTCGTCCACGTGTTAGGGGGAAGTAGGTGTTAGGTAACAAAAGTAGTATGTTCTTCTTTAGAGGTAGATTGTCTAATGACTACGTACGTATATAGACGGAGTTTCACGAGGTCATACCGCCAATTAAAATCACCACTCTGATATTATTAATACTATGGTAATGTACAGTATGTTATCATTATGAATAATGAATGTAAATTTTCACTAAAATCCATGAATGAAAATTATTTTCATCATACAAAAGCATATTTTGTCAGAAAGTTCCTAGTACTCTTCATCTTTGACATCTATAATGCATTATTATTCATATGTATTGTTAGCGTTTAGTTTTTTTGAACGATAACCGGCGGCGAGCTGTCAATGGTTCTTTTTTTTGACGGATAAAACGTCATTCGATCGGGGGCGACAGCGAATAAGAGTGTGTCCCGTGTGAATTGTGTCTGTGACATTTTAAAATAAAAACTGTTAATAGATTTGATTGTGTTTTCCTACAATTCATTTGGAAAGGAAAGTTCGGATTCACCCATTAAATATCTGTTCCTGCTAGTGACTTTCAACATCAGAAGTGGGATGAACGTTCGAGGATACCCACAGGTATGTTTTCTTATTTTATGTACTTATCCATCTGGAGATATTTATGTTCAGCGGTCAGCACTGTGGCGGCCGCGATCTATATTGTAATAATGTATCTAACTATCCACCAATAATATATATCAATGGAAATTAAAGCAAAGTTGTGAGGATGGGTAGATAGGTATACATATTAATATCTCCTTCAATGCATTCCCTTTGTTTGGCCTGGTACAAATAAAGAGGCTATAATGTTGTTGTTAAGTGGTTACCTACCTGGGAACATTTCATCATCAAAATATCTACTGTTTTCATAAATAAACGCCTACTACAATTTAATATCAATTATAATGTAAGTATAAACTTATCCATAAAACTACTGCAAAGTTCATACATAGTTTTCTAGATTTACGTCAAGACCATGTGAATTTCATTAAGAAGCTAGTACAGATTAATGTATATTTAAATAGTTTTTGTTTATAAATACACATCTTGATAAAATGGAAAGCACCGAAACCGTTACAAATATATCGTCGTAATTGTAACGTAAACAATTTGTTTTAGTAACATTTTCAACTCAGTCGCGCGTTCTTTTTAATTATCTACCCTCCAAAGTTGTGACAGTATATAACTAGGTATATATATATATATATATATATATATATATATATATATATATATGTGTGTGTGTGTGTCTTAACTTAAAATATTCATATATATACACTGTGTGTGTATATATATGAATATTTTAAGTTTAAAGTAGTACAAGAATTCTTACGGAACTTGTACAGTATACATATACATCAATATTTACATACATACATGCGTATTTTCATGTTCGTAATAATTCGTATATGTCTTACCAAAGTTGTTTACTACTGGATACGTGTACGAATTATCTATGCAATCACAATGAACGATTATGTCTCATTCAAGTAATTATGTCTACTTTATTTGGGTAACTTATTTACATAATAATTTTCTATTTCT
This sequence comes from Nymphalis io, assembly GCF_905147045.1. NCBI lineage: Eukaryota > Metazoa > Arthropoda > Insecta > Lepidoptera > Nymphalidae > Nymphalis > Nymphalis io. The sequence goes on along the minus strand of NC_065910.1, from coordinate 3,812,345 downwards.
TCCTATTAATTTTACTTACCACAACTGGCATTTTATATCATAATCACTGTAGCCTCCATTGAATAATCACTGACCTGAAAAGAAAGTACCCATAGGGACATTATGTCGGATAGGTCGACGCATACCCCTCCCATTGAGGAAAATATAATTCTTAGACCAAGCAGACGTTCCGGTAACATACAAGCCGTATAGACTTCCTTTCAGCGAGAGAGCCGTTGTCAGATCAATGATTGGAGATTTAATGGCCAATGGCATTGTAAGGGAATCCAACTCACCCTACGCAAGCCCAATTGTACTGGTTCGTAAGAAAAATGGCGAGTATAGGCTGTGTGTTGACTACAGAGCTCTCAATAAAAAGACCGTCAAGGACAGCTTTCCCATGCCAGTCATCGATGATCAGCTCGATAGGTTAAGTGGCAAATCCCTGTTTACTAGTTTAGATTTAGCTTCAGGTTATTACCAAATCCCTGTTGCTGAATCATCACGACATCTCACTGCTTTCGTAACTCCGGATGGGCATTACGAGTACACAAGAATGCCGTTTGGTCTGGTTAATGCCCCAGCCGTATTCCAAAACATGATTAATAAAGCCCTAGGTAATAAACGGTTCGACTTAGCTATTCCGTATTTAGATGATCTATTGACTACCGGTAGCACCTTTTCAGAGGCTTTTGGAAAATTAGAGGAAATTCTGGAATTACTATCGCAAGCTAATCTTACATTAAATTAAAAAAAATGCTCGTTCTTCCAGTCGGAAATAGATTATCTAGGCTACGAAATTTCTGTATCAGGTCTTAGACCAAGTGGTAAAAAGGTTGAAGCTGTAGCAGAATTTCCGACCGCAACAAGTGTGCATCAAGTACGACAATTTGTTGGCCTTGCCAGTTTCTTTCGCCGATTTGTTTATAACTTTGCAACCCTAGCAAGGCCACTCACGAAATTAACAAAGGCTGATGCACTATGGCAATGGGGCCCCGAGCAAGAAGCAGCTTTTATGGAAATCAAATCTAAATTGACATCCAGACCCGTTCTCGCATTATATAACCCGGAATATGACACGGAAGTACATTGTGATGCAAGTAAAGTTGGTGTCGGCGGCGTTCTATTACAGCGGTCGGACCAAAATTCTGCTTTGCGCCCTGTAGCGTATTTTAGTCGGCAAACGACTCGAGAAGAGGCAATGTGGCATTCTCACGAACTAGAGACCATGGCGGTTGTAATGTCACTTAAGAAGTTTCGGGTATATTTAATAGGGATTCGGTTTAAGGTGGTCACTGACTGCAATGCGCTACGAACTACTCTAACAAAACGGGATTTGTTGCCTAAAGTTGCTAGATGGTGGCTAATGTTACAAGAGTATGATTTCGTTATAGAATACAAACCCGGCCATAACATGCAGCACGTAGATGCATTGAGTCGCCAGCAGATGACGCCGAAGAGTTAGAGGTTTCACAAATATCCACTGAGGATTGACTCCACACTGTACAAATGACCAATCCCCACTTGAAACATATAAAGAATATTCTTGACATTAAAGAGTGTGATTTTAAAGATATCCGAAACAATTATGTTTTGCGTAACGGTAGAATATATCGAAAAGTTGGGCGTGGCTTAAAGTGGGTAGTACCAAATGGGGCTCGTTGGCGTATTTGTCAGTTAAACCATGACGAGGCAGGATATTTTCGTTTCGATAAAACTCTGGAGAAGATAGGCTCGGACTATTGGTTTCCCAAAATGAAAAGGTTTATTAAAAAGTATGTGTCGGCATGTATTAGCTGCGCTTATAATAAAGAGGTGACAGGTAAAAAGACCGGGTTCTTAAATCCAATACCCAAGACTCCTTGTATCTTCCATACTATACACATAGACCATCTAGGCCCATTTATAAAAAGTAAACGCGGAAATACATACATTTTAGCTGCAGTAGACGGATTTAGCAAATATATATTCATTAGGGCTGTAAGGAACACAAAATCTAAAACATCAATAAATATTATTGAGGAAATCTTTAGCTAGTGCTATCTGCTAGTGACTTTCAACAGTATATATTATAGCTCTGTTTTTTTTTTTTTTGGTGGTGTTATATTTGTATGTATGTATATTTTTTATTATCAATTACCGCCTTCACGAATTTCTGCTTAGCATAAAGATTGACTGGTAGAAAATGCCCTTAGGCATTAAGTCCGCTTTTGTACTACTACACAATGTATGCTGGTCAAAAAGTATTTAAATAAATAAAATAAAAATAAATAAATATTTATCTACTAATATAACTGTTACACAGTCTATAACTAGTGTAGCTTTAAACAATCAATTTTGTAAATGTTAACTTTTTATGTTCCAATAATTTAAAAAAAACCACAAACTAGTAGTACAGTTTTCAGTCGACCCGGATGTATGGGTAACCAATTCGATAATTGTTCTACCGCCAAATAATGTTTATTTGTATTGCTGTGTTCTAATTAGTAAATGAATCAGTGTAATTACAGACAAAACGGCTATAACAAAAACACATTGGTAGTATAAGGTTTGTTATATATTTGACTCACTTACTATTTGTCTCGCTTGCTCATCTGAATTGCCATCCTGAATACAACGATGATAAAAAGAGATAGACCATCCGAATGACCTTAACTTCAAGGGTTAAATGTCTATTCATACCACCAGAAGGAAAACGCTGAAGATATTTGTATAATTGTAAATGGCGTCAGAATTTCTAACACATATAATATACTTAAAACGTTTGTATAGCAGCATATCTTTATAAACCTCAAATTCTTGTAAATATTAAATTAGAGAACCAAATAAATTTTAGCATTATTCCTGAAATGTCATATTGTAAAAAAATGAACAGCCTTTAAATGTTCCATTGCTGGGCTATGACCTCCTCTCATTTTGTGAGGAGAAAGTTTGGAGCTTATTCCACCACGCTGCTCCAATGAGGGTTGATGAAATACACATGTTGCAAAATTTCAGTTGAAATTAGACACATACAGGTTTCTTCACGGTGTTTTCCTTCACCGTCAAGCACGAGATGAATTATAACCACAAATTAAGCACATGAAAATTCAGTGGTGCTTGCCCGGGTTTGAACCTACGGGCATCTGTTAAAATTCACGCGATATAACCACTAGGTCATCACGGCTTTTTTCATATATCATAAAGTCATATTGCTTTAATTGCAAACGTCAAATATTTAAAGGATGAACTCTGCTGAAATAGAATCTATATTATTTCGTTATTTGTACTTGAATTAATGTTATCTTATTTAAATCAACGAAGTTGTGGTTCAGATCTAATCTTTAAATAAACAAGTTTAACTAGAATTTGGATTCAAGCCAAGTTAGACATATTGAATTTTACGTAGGTTATACTTTAGAGCTTAAGAAATTTCTTCTTAAGCTTATTTTTTTTTATCAACACGAGAAATTACATAAAATATGACCTAGTGTTCTTAAAACGATTTTCATTATTTATTTGTATAAAATTTAATATAACTAGAGATCATACTTTGCAGGACTAATCCATTATTTTCTGATATATTCATAGGAGACATAAAAAGGTGGTGACCACTAAGTGGTAACCACTTACCATCAGGTGGCATATTTACCGGTTCAGCTACCTATTTTATATAAAAAAGACGTAGGACATGATATGTCATGATGATGTTAGTTTTGTTGATTGGTCTTCATCCAAAAGTGCTAATCTGATTAATACGGACTTATTATTTGTTTAATATTTCAAGACACAACTTAGACTTGATCCGAAGTCTTAAGTCCAAATCCCGTGCCCATCCAGCATAAAATTTTTCTGTTTAAAAAAGTTAAACAGCACTTGTAAACCTTATTTAATATCATTGAGAACCATAGTGGACGAAATTAATCAGTTTACAGAAAGATTATCAGAAAGAGTTCTCTCACATATGTACATATACATACGAATATATGCAAACGTGATATATTTACGATGATGATGAGGATGAGGATATTCTCCTGTTCTATTTCGGCAATGATGGCAATTGTCAAGGAAGACTAGCTAATTGCGCAGAACATATTATAATGCACAAATGTATGCGCAAGCACACACTCTCTATTCTCTCACTCTCATAAACTGATAGAACGGCAAATCCAACACGACAGGAAAGAGTTCAAGCGCAACAGCTTTACGTGTTTTTCGAGTCAGCAACTGATAATTTTTCGACACGAAACTTCGATAACTTTTCATCATATCTGCGCCCTTATTTGTAGTCACTAGACCAACGAAGCTGCACAACAATACATATTTATATAATGCAACGTTATAACAAACATCCATTTACTTTTATTATTAAATAAAATAACATAATAACTCGTAAAATACCGTTAATTATTATCATTACCAAAAATAAGTCAATTTATTTTAATAATAAACTCATAATTAAAATATGAAATGAATAATTTCGTTTCATTTAAAACAAAACAATATAAACAGTGTATTGTTTTAATTGATAAATATGTTTATTATAATGACGTTTTCAAATGAAATCGAATTAATCAAAACCCACAAACCCGCTGAAATTAATTCAGCCAGCAATTGGAGCATTATAATTCAACAAATTACGTCACACGAGTGAATTTTAAACCTTTTCAATGTAACGTGTAATGATTCGAATGGAGCCGTGTTAAAAAGCAAAGTATGTTTAATCGTAAGCGTTTTCTATTGAAAACCATAACACGGTATTTTCAAAATTTGTATTTGTTGTTTTCAAAATCACGACGATTCTTTGATGTATATCGACTATTTCTAGGTGGCGGTTTTAGATAATATTTACTGATTGTTTTCACAACGTCGATATTGCCTTGCTGTTATTCGTTGTTTTCAGAACTATAGATATTTCACATTATTTCCAAATTCGAAACAGTTCTATAATATTGGTTGTAGAAATGAGTCCGTAGACTGACTTTTAAAATGATTCTATAGACTCATTTCTAAAGGTAGTTATTGTATTGAAAGTTTTTCTTAGATAAAATCTTCTTTATACTTGATATATATACTGACGTTTATGACAGTTTTACACTTTCTCATTCTTCACAGGTTTTCTCTCTTAGATAACAACTTCTGCAAGTATAGAGAGAAAGAACTTTAAATGAAACTAGAAGTATCATGAATATATATTTTAGATTAAGATTTAGTATTTTTTTAAATCAATAAGAATTATTTAACTGGAAAACAGTGATAAACAAAAATTGCGCTGGCTGTATATTTAGTATTATTAATACTACTTAGTACAAGTAGTACTGTTATTCTATTATGATAGATGAATAAAGACTGTAAGTGTCCCACTGTTGAGCAAATGCGTCCTCTTCTAAAATAAGGTTTGAAGCTCATTCCATTGCTTGGAGACATTCATCATCACAGATGATAGACATACCACAGATGCAACTATCTTTAGTATGTTTTCCTTCACAGCTTAATAAATAAGATATTAATATATGTGAATATTCAGTGGCGCTTGCCTGAACTTGAACTCACAATCTTTAGTTACGATATGCATAGTCTAACCACGGGCCAACTCGACTCTCTCATCTTTGATAGAAGAAATAATTATTGGAATTAAACTATCGAAGTACAAACTATATTAGAGCTCGTGGTTTATAGCACAATGGAAAAATATTTACATATTCCATTTACATATAACACCTCTAAAATCTACAAGCAAAGTTTATTTATTATTTAGTATCTCATAAAACTATCCACGATAAACTAAAGCTAAACGTGTATTTAACAACATCCGTACTAGAAATACCCCGTTTTAATAAGTTAAAAATAATTTGGAATGTCAATTTAAAAATGTAAATAAAATGCTTCAATGACAAGTGAGTTACATATTTTTTCTGATAAGTTATAATGAACAAACTTCAGTCACTCATAATTATGAACTTCGAAAATACCTCAATATAAATTTCGCATTCAAGTATCATATTTATATTTTATTTTTGACTGACTCGTTGGTCTAGTGACTTGATGTATGGTCGTAGAACCGGAGGTTCTGGGTTCAATTCCCAGGTCGGGCCCAAAAAAAATTATTGGGTTTTACTGTCACATTCAGAATTCTCAGTAGCAGCCCGGAGTCTGGAAGTTGGAAGTGTTTACACTACCGTGCCTCGGAAAGCTCGTAAAGCCGTTGGTCCTGCCCCTGAACTTTTCGGTTGTGTTGGACTGCGGTCCCATCGGCTTATGAGAGCTAGTGAAGAGAGAATGCACCTGTGCTTGCACACACACTTGTGCGCTATATCCTGCGCAGTTGGCTAACCTCTCTTGAGATTTGCCGCCGTGGCTGAAATCGGTCTGGAAGACATTATTATATTTTATACAGTAAAACAATAACAGTAAATATTCGACTGCTGGGATAAAAACTCCTCACTCCTTTTTTTCGGATTTTTTTCAAAATTTCAGTGAAATTAGATACATGCAGGTTTCTTCACGATATTTTCCTTCACCGTCAAACACGAGATGAATGCACATGAAAATTCAGTGGTGCTTGCCTGATTTGAACCCTCGATCATTGGTTAAGATTCACGCGTTCTATCCACTGGGCTATATTGGCCTTTTTGATACAAATATATATTTTGGATAAGTTAAAATCCTGAATAGCTTTTAATCGCTTTTGTAAAATATTTAGTAGTGACAAAAATACATGCTTCTACAATATTAATATGACAAATTGAAATGGTAAAAGGTATTTAAAATATTGTCTACAATTTTTTTAGTTATCTCGGAGATTAAGATAAAATTTTTAAAGATGTTTTTTTTTATATAGAATAGGAAGGTGGACGAGCATATGGGCTACCTGATGGTAAGTGGTCACCAAACGCCCTTAGACATTGGCATTGTAAGAAGTGTCAACCATCGCTTATAGCCAATGCACCACCAAACTTGGGAACTAAGATTTTATGTCCCTTGTGCCTGTAATTACACTGGCTCAATCACCCTTCAAACCGGAACACAACAATATCAAGTATTGCTGTTTTGCGGTAGAATATCTGATGAGTGGGTGGTACCTACCCAGACGAGCTTGCACTTAACAACAACACATACTTAACGGTAACAACACATACTGGTGGAAGGACCACCAGTATGTGTTGTTACCTATATTGAAAGTCTCATTCTATTTTTAACTGTCACATATTTTTTGATTATAATTATTGATTACTTATATACATTTATTTATAAGTTATTAAATATCTTCAATTCAGAAGTTTATCGTTTAATGATTTTTTTTCGCTAATGTCATAGTTATATCCTTCCTTATCCTTCTATCTAAAATCATAATAATAGCAAAAATCGCTATTGAATATTTATAGGCCAAGAACACATTTCAAACCACCACCACCACCACTATCATTTTTCATATGTCGTCACTCAACCTAGCCTAGATTTCCTCAATCACGTTTGTTAAGATGAGGTCGACACAAGAACTCGCCTTTCACTTATTGCTAATACGGTAGATGTGACCAGCTCACTGGCTCTTCAGCTTGCTAACTCTCTAGCCTATTGTTCGTGACACATCTGATATGTATATCAGATTTTAAAAATTGTTTTTTAAATTATGAGTTTTATTTTATACGTCAGTTTATATGTTTTTTAAAAATAAATACGAAAATGTTCGCGCAATTTGACGTAGAACAAAAAAATACACTCCAAATGTTCAAAGTCGGTCACGCTGTCAACACGCCAAACCCTTACCGTATGAAACCAACGTTGAATGGATGAGGAAACAAAGACTTTCAACGTGTCCACACCAGACCACTCAGTTAGAAAACAATCATCAATCAGATCGATTGAAGGGTTGATCTCGCCGTTCCATTTGATTGGCATTCGAACTGACCTCGTCTATTGAATGAGTTTTCGGATATATGATATCAAGGATTTTTCAGAAAACTAGTGGTGTCATAGCACTGTCGCTATATATAGTGTATTATATAACAAGAACAATGAAATAAGTTAATAATGTTTGTGAGTAAATTAAAATAAAAAATTATTAATACTTTGACTAATTATTATTGTAAAACAAGGAGTATGGCTATCGCACTCCGTACTTATATTATTTAATATACTTTCACAAAAACCTGCGCTTATTAACATACAAACACACATATAATTGCAAATGTATCCTAACGTTCAATGTTTCACACTTATTTTTGTGGCTTCCATTCGCCTTGTATTAAGGAACTTCGTATCGTTATCAAAACATTACTATAATTTATCAATATATTGTTATTAGGTGGGAAGGTTTTGTAGTTACAGCCCACTCATATTATATCAGCAATCAGCAAGACTTAGTATTATTGTTACGACTTTAGGGGTGAATGAGCTTGAGTAACTTGAGGTACAATGGACAACATATTAGTTCGAAAAATTGGTGGCGCATTAAAAAACGGTTATTATTTCTTCCATGCCAATGACAACTAGTGGTGGTGACCACTTACCATCAAGTGGCACATTTACAATGCAATAAAATAACTTTGTTTAAATAAAATACATGTGTTAGATCAGAGTACCGTCAACACAATCCACAAGCGTCAATAGTTGTCCGATTTATTAAATTATCAATGAAATTATTTTTGTATAATGTTTCCATATTCAATTAAAGTGAAATTTGTATAGTTAATTGTAATTGTAGCCAAAACACGACAAAGACCACAACGTCAAAACTTCGTATGGATAAAATTCAAAAAAGGATGTGTTTCTAGTGGTTAGAATGCGAGAATTTTAACCGATGATCGTGGGTTCAAACCCGGGCAAGCACCACTGATTTTCACGTACTTAATTTGTGTTTATAATTTATCTCGCGCTTGACGGTGAAGGAAAACATCGTGAGGAAACCTGCATGTGTCTAATTTCACTGAAACTCTGCCACATGTGTATTTCTCCAACCCGCAGTGGAGCAACGTGGTGGAATAAGTTCAAAGCCTTCTCCTCAACAAGGAGAGGAGGCCTTAGCCCAGCAGTAGGGCTTTACAGGCCGTTACTATGTGTTTCTTTCAAACCGGCGGTTAATTTTTGACTGTCAATAAGCGAATGCTATGCAGCTTCTATGTTGAACAAATATTTTATTTTTAACATATATTTTTGTATTGTTGCAATCTATTACGGAAATTTCAAATTACAACATTTTGAAAATACTTTTCAATGGAGCATAATGAAATACCTACTTTTACCAGCATAAGTACCACGCACACCTCCAGGTAGGTTAGGGTAGGTAGGATTAGATAGTAGGCCACTCACTCATCTTTTATACAACCGCGAACCAATAATACTTAGTATTTTTAAGTTCAGGTTTGAAGCACCAGTGTTAATTGTTATTAAAAGCACATTTTAGTTTCCAAGGTAAGTGTTGCATTGGCGATTTTTTTTTTTTTATAGAATAGGAAGGTGGACGAGCATATGGGCCACCTGATGGTAAGTGGTCACCAAACGCCCTTAGACATTGGCATTGTAAGAAATGTCAACCATCGCTTATAGCCAATGCGCCACCAACCTTGGGAACTAAGATTTTATGTCCCTTGTGCCTGTAATTACACTGGCTCACTCACCCTTCAAACCGGAACACAACAATATCAATATAAGGCGATATAAGGAATGATTAATTTTTCTTACAGCACGAATGTTTATGGACGGTGACCATTTAGCATCAGGTAGTCCATTTCCCAGTCCACCTAACAAATGAGAATGAAATATACATACAGATGTGACGGTAAAAATAAAGTCAAGTTGATTGGTTTCTGCGCTCGTAAAAGGGTCACCAGCAGCATGCATGTTCAATTTACATCTCAAACTTGAAGAAGTTTCGAAAGTGCTAGAACATGCCAACAATCGTTGAATGTAGCTCACGAAATATATCAAATATTCAAACTGTTCATTATATTTCAATAATTTACAATGAAAATTGTACGTTCTGCTTCTTAATTTTTCAAATTAAATTTAAAACATTATAAATACTATAACATTATTACTACTATAAAACTGAAAGTAATTATCCAAATCCTCGTTAATTGGTTATCGAATACTAGGATTTATTATATAACTTTTTAAAATGTACTTATTGAAAATTAAAAAAAAAAAAGTAATATATATCTAATGAATTTTGTGAACAGGCCATACTTCATGTTTGTTCATTTGTTTTTTTTTAAAGTAAAACAGTTTATTTCTATATAACTTGCAATTTTCATATAAATTGGAAAAAGTGTGTGTACTTACCTACCTACCTTACCTCTAAAACCTACCGTACCTTCTCCTCAAAAAGAGGAGAGGAGGCCTTTAGCCCAGCAGTGGGACATTCACAGGCTGTTACAGTTACAGTTACAGTGTGTACTTACGATAAAAAATTTCAGGTCAGGCTATTAATATATTGTTGAGTATTTTTGTAATGAAATTCTCAGTAGTAGTTCGCACTGTTACACTGCCATGTCTTGGAAGCCACAATCCACTATTGGTCCTGCACCTGTTTTCTCTCTTCACAGTTGTGTTGGGTAACCGTCGAATAAGTAATCAATCGAACAAAACAAAATTAACGAACTTACATCTGATATTAGCAAAGTAGCTGTGAAATAGAATGTCGCTGATGTAACTGAATTGAGACGAGTATATTTCACAGCGAAGTTGAATTTGACAATTAGTCTTAAATTATTATAAACGGTTAATATATAATGAAATAATTTAACGTTAAATATAATATGGTTAGTATTGTGTGTCGTTTAAATTTTAAAAAGTTTATAGATTAATTTCGGCTCTCAGATTCACTTACGTGTATGGGGTACCGTAGTTTTTTTGTCCTGATAACGTGTGTGCAAAATTTAATAATATTCTGTTGAGTAGTTAAGACGTGAAAGTGTAACAAGTGAACTCATTTTCGCATTTATAATGTTAGTAATGTTTCGACCGTGAGACAAAATATTATTTAACTAAATTTTCGTTTAATTTTGTATATTGATTCTTAAATATTGTTCAGATGACTGCTTCGTTGGTTTAGTGGCTTGATGTAAGCCGCAGACCCGGAGATACTGGGTTCAATTCCCAGGTCGGGCCAATAAAACTACTACTACTTTATTGTATGTACCTATAGACAATTAATTTAAAGATTTTGTATAATTTACATTAATGTATCATTTAAAACGATTAACGATTTTTTTTATTATGTTTATAGCTACTGAAATAGCACTAACAGGTTCTCAGGCTTTGACTCTTGTAGACGTAAAGATGGCAATGTGTAAATCCGTCACTGCCCAAGCCAATGAAATTTAGATGGGGTCACCTTCAAGCTATTTTGAACTCAAAGCAACACATAGATTTATATATATATATATATATAAAATACTGGCCATAATATATTGGCTTACCTACTTGTATCTATCGTCTATCTAAAATATATTGTAAAAGATAAAAGATGAAAAATAAAACACATCGAAACTTGGCACGTTAAATTCAAAATCTTATTTATTCTTAAAACCATTACAGATAATTTTACATATTTATCACTTATATGTGAACATATCTCACAGATTATTTACATCAAATATTATTGTACTCCATTGGTATACTTTATTTTTATCAACTGTTATAATAAAATGTTCAAATTTACACGATGTTTTCCAGCTTGAAAAAAATAACAGTTTTTTTTTACAAATATTTTTTTATATACAACAAAGGAGTTTATAATGCTCTGTTTTTAAGGTCAACAAACTTTTATGACCCGGTCGGCTGTCACTGTCATGAATACTGTCGACATCGACTGTCAGTGTGGCTTGTAAATATGTTTTCGATAGTTTAGCCGCTGCTCAAAGGGACACATTTTGTGTCTTGTGTCTTATACAAGTTACCTTTGAATATTTTATTTTAATACAATCAATATTAAACCAACCGTAACTGCGCAGATGTTTCTGCTATCGTAAAATTAACACAAGCAAAAGTAGAAAAAAAACTGACAGAAAAGTAGCAATGAATTGTTGCCAATAACCAGAAGTAGCAACTGGTAACTGTGTCCGATTGCCGCTACCGAAAATAATAACTACGGTTTCCAGCGTTTCCAACTATGGTGTCTCGTGTCGGATACAAAAAGTGTCTTCGTTTGCGCAGCGCATTAAAACCGTTTAGTAACTTTGAAAATATACATATAAAATGGCCATTACTGAAATAAAAATGTGGTTGTCGCGGTTTATGTAAAATTTCGAAATTTATAGTTATTGAACGAATTTATTATCAAAGAATGTGATACCATATGACGCACCAATCGATGTATCACCAAAAATATAGATAAAAAATTACCAACAAGTGATGTTCTATTACGACATTTTAAGATCGGTCAACTATCCGGGTACGTTTATGGCGCTCTACGAATACGCTCTATTTGAAACGTTAAACTTTTAAATTAAATCATTATGAACAAACTAAATCAATCTTACGTACCACAAATGTCTTTGATTAAGGTTATCAAAGATCAAAAATCTATTGATATTTTTATTACAATATTACAAAAACTAAATATTTAATGAAGTTCTCGTATAATAGTTATATTTGATTTAATTGAAAAAGTTTTAACGTTATTTTTTTCATTTCACGAAAATAGTTTTAAATATCTATTAGTTTTAAATATCTATTTATGAAAAAATAATATTTAACTTATTAGGTAGACTACTGTTAATTGAAAAATATATAACTGAAAAGTTTATTATTTAATAAAATACTACAATTATTTAAAAATAAGAGTTTAAATAAAATCATAATTGCCAACACAAAGAGTTTAACATATATATAAAAATGTTACAGTCTAAACCATATCTTAAGTCACATATTACAGCGATAATAATATGATATATAAGTTATTTATTTAAATATAATCTGTACATATTTTCAACTAGAAAACATCAGTATCCGAAAGGTACATTGAGAACTATACATCATAATATTGTTATCCGAATTCACCTAAACTTTGTACAATATTGAGTAATAATGAAAGTAGTAATAACGATTTCACGGAGTTCACACGAAACGATTTTATTGACGAATTGTTACCGTGCTGCATTGCGGCTGGCGTTTCACCTGAAAAATAAAATTAATATTAATAATTGTAATAAAATATTTTACTGCATACCAAATTAAAACACAGTGTTACAGAGTATACACTAATTATATTAGTGTTATATTACAGTAGTAGTAACAGCCTGTTAATGTCCCACTGCTGGGCTAAGGCCTCCTCTCCCTTTTTGAGGAGAAGGTTTAGAGCTTATTCTACCACGCTGCTCCAATGCGGGTTGGTAGAATACACATGTGACATAATTTCAATGAAATTAGACACATGCAGGTTTCCTCACGATGTTTTCCATCAACGTCAAGCACGAGATGAATCATCACAAATTAAGCACATGAAAGTTCAGTGATGCTTGCCCAGGTTTGAACCCACGATCATCGGTTAAGATTCACGCGTTCTAACCACTAGGCCATCTCGGCTTCAGTGTTACATTGCTATTCATCAATTTCTATCATGATTAAAATGTATTTGTTATATTTATTTTATTTAAAACAGGAAGACAGACTAACAGATATATTTAGCGCCGCCTATAGACATTGACAATGCAAGAAATATTAATTTACATGATGCACATTCAACAATGAAACAATGTCTCTTGTGCCTGTAATCACACTGGCTCACTCACCCTTAGAATTGGAATACAGCTCAATGCTGTTGATGTAACCAGGGCATGCAGTTATTTTCTTACCCGTGCGAGTAGATTATAAACATAAATTAAGCAAAAGAAAATTTTTCATCTGCAGTTAAGATTCACGTGTTCTTACTTAAATTTACATTTATTTAAAATAAATTCATTATTCTACAAGCGAAGTTGCGGTCACAGAAAAGACTGACGTATTCAATTGAATGGAATCGATGAAACTGGGAGATTAATAGTTGAATTCAGACGCTAAAGCAAAACTTGATTTATATTTCAATTCACAGCTACCGAACAGAATTATTTTTAGGATCATTTTATATTCATACTAGCTGGTATCTGTGTGCTTCGCGCGTGTAATTAAAGCTTATATTAATTTAATTTACTTCCTTAGTTGAAAGTTTAATTTATAGAAAAATCGTTCCAATTGGTTTCGATTAAAAGCCAAGTAAAATATTATTCGAATTGTTCTACCGAGTTTTTTCTTTAAAGTATTAATTTTAACGCCCATCTAATTATATGTTGTAATAACGCAAGTGGTTGATTTGACATCGAGTTATCTTTTTTTTTATAATTAATAGGCCAGCGTTTGACCGTTGACTTGTTATGTTAAGCATCGACACGGTCTAGGATATAGCACGCTTACCTATAAGAAACCTGTTTACTCTGGTTTTGAAGACACCAACAATATCTTTATAATAATAAGTCGTTACTATTTGGTAATAACGTAACGATGTGTCGACATCAATCGATTGATGCTGATTCGTCTAGTCATTTACATACTAAATTCTCTTAGAATATATTTCGAGTGTGGATCACGAAATTGTTATTAACTGTTCATATAGTGATTAAAATTCGATCATAACAAAATCATTGAAAATTAGAGGAAAATGTAACAACAAGCAAACTAACAGTTTTCTCTTTATCTCTTACTCTTATTTTTAAATAATTTTTATTAATCACAACTGATCTTCGACAATGGCTACCAAAAAAATAAAGAGGAAAATCGGCTGACAAACGGACGAGAAAAAAGTACTGCACTGTTATGTCAATATACATATATATAAATATATAAACTAGAATTTTTTAGATGACTGGACGATATAACTATATACAAATCTAATTGATTTCCGATTCACGGTGCGCTATTTTGATGCATATCTTCGTATAATGTTATAATTATTGGAGTCAATATCGCATATTACTCTCTGAAATTTCACGATCGTGTTCTGCGATGAGTTTCAAGTTAGTTCTTTCAGAACTCTACTAATTGGAAGTGTGAGACAGGTGTTTGTTGATTTTTGTACTAGATTTCATTATACTTCACACTTTTGGTCCCATGCGACGAGTTATTTGTTAATGCTCGGCCTATTACTTTTGTTTAAGACTCTCAAACTATAAATCAAAATTAAGCTGATTGTACATGTCACTTCTAATAAAATTAAATTTGAATTATAAATATTTTTGAATTTTAACTTATTCATATAATAACATTATAAATTTAGAAAAAAATGCTGAGACAGATCAATTGATTATAATAAGTTTAAATCTAGGTTCAATCTACTGTGCTCTTATGAGCTTTAATTTGCGGTTATCTTCATCCTGAGGAAAATTGCAGATGCCGAATAAAATTCTGCCATGTATCTTTCAATCTCAGTCAATATGACATGTGTGTCTTTCAATTGGCAGCTTAACAGCTTAGGGGAATATTCTCCAAGCCGATTAAGAACTTTAAACATATATTTTTTTTTATTACCAAAAAAAAATAGTCACAGAACAAAACACCAAGCTTTCGACTTCACAATTTTTTTTTAAACACCTTGTCATTAACATAATCGAAAGATTATTGATAGAACCGATAGAAACAATTATAAATTTTTATTTAATATAAGTTTAAAGCCCATATACGGAATAATCCGTCATTACAATCAATCTGAAAAGATCGTGATCGTGGCGATCAGTCGCTCATAGTTTGCCGCTCACACATGAAACGACTGGTCGTTGCGATCAATCATTCACTTATTTAAACGGAACGACAAATATAAATAATGACGTAATGATGGAATCGAAGTGAACAAGAACCTAAAATTATTGAAGTTAGCATCACCAAAAATACGGTAAAGTGAAGTATGACAATGTTTTCAGACTGAGACAAAAATCGTTCGATTTATCGTAACGATATTCAGGATTGCATATGTTTTTGTTGTGATGTCTCCTATGTCGTTTCCAATCGAGTAAATCGTTAATTATATTAACATACATTAAAGATCCATCGTATCTATTAGTCTGAAACGACAGATCATAGCGACGGGTCGTTCCGTATATGGGCCCCTTTGGTTAATATAAAAT
This sequence comes from Nymphalis io, assembly GCF_905147045.1. Classification (NCBI taxonomy): domain Eukaryota; kingdom Metazoa; phylum Arthropoda; class Insecta; order Lepidoptera; family Nymphalidae; genus Nymphalis; species Nymphalis io. Next base: position 3,796,293 of record NC_065910.1, on the reverse strand, counting down.
TTATACAAAATCCTTAATTTACTGTAAAGTCGGGACGAGGTAGTATTATGTTTGTGTTTCAAATAAAGATAGATATTCTAGATTACGAAAGTTATTAGGTCTCTTATTTTTTTTGTTAATTCAGTGTATTCAATGAAAAGGGCGCCCTAATTATACGAAAACCATTTCTTTATATTAGTACAATCAAAGTTAATGATATCAAAACATTTTTTCTTGTTCCATAGAGATTACGATCCCTAATTAGTACTATTTAAAAAAAAAAATATGAATTTGTCTTTGAAAAATATTACTTCAAATGATACGAAAATAAACTTTTTTTTTCATTGTTGCTTTCTATGAGATTTTCTTTTATGTTTTTTTTTGTACAATAATATAATGTTTATCCGAATCATTTGAAATGTTATACCATTCAAAGTTTTCTCTTAAGAAATATTATCTTTTAATTTCGATGGTTTTATTTATGCGATTAAATGAAAAAATGATACTTCTAATATTATACTACGAGTAAGTTGGGGTATGAAATATAAAGAAACTAAAACTATTAGTTGATTATAAAAAAAAAGCCGAGATGGCCCAGTGGTTAGAACGCGTGAATCTTAACCGATGATCGTAGCTCAAACCCGGGTAAGCACCACTGAATTTTCATGTGCATAATTTATGTTTATAATTCATTTCGTGCTTGATGGTGAAGGAAACATCGTAAGGAAACCTGAAATTTCACTTATATTCTGCCACATGTGTATTCCACCAACCCGCATTGGAGCAGCGTGGTGAAATAAGCTCCAAAAATATTTTCATAAAAAAAAGGAGAGGGCGCCTTACTTATAATAATGCAAGTGACTAAAGCGTGTGCCGTGAAGACGGCAATAGGTGAAGGGTCGTTACGACAATGCAACATATTCGTACGACGGCCCATAAGCCCTGCCCTATTGATACTTAAAGGAGACCGCAAAAAACGGTACCAATTGTTCCACTAAACCAATGTTTTTACAATTACTTCTTTCAGGTTCGCTCATGATTTCAGGATCGCTATGTTAAAATTAACAATTTAAAAGACAGGAGATTATACTCAAATAATTTACAAAACAGTTTACAGTTGAAAAGAAAGTTACATTTCAAACAAATTAATTCAAAAGATCAGGGATTAAACCAGATTATCAAAAGATGAATATTATCAAAAGCTTAAGTCGTATTAGATTCAGGTGCGAAGAAATCTCGGGGGAGAGATTGTACGAGTTGACTGCCTTTTATCTTGAATTTATCTATTCACCTTAAATTAAATTCTTTAGTTACTCGAAACATCTTTAATCATTTTTATATATATAAAAATATTACTAACTTTAACTTTAACAAATTTAGACCTAAATTTTGTAAATTTGGTAAGCGGTCTGACATTTTTTTTTCTTTATGAGAGAAATCTATGATCAGATTCACAAAATCTCATATCTATTTGGTCCTTTTTTAATAAAATAGGTAGGCGGGCGGACAAATGACTCATCTACGAGTAAATTGTCAGCACCATAGACATTGGCGCTGTAAGAATTATTAAGTATTCCTTTTATCGCCAATGGGATACCAACCTTGGGAAGTAAGATGTTAGGTCCCCTGTAACCGGTACACAACAATACTATATATTGCTGTTTGGCGGTAGAATATATAATAAGTAGGTCGTAGTTACATGGATGGGCTTTCTCAAAGGCCTACCACCAGGTGATGTAAGTACATAATAGTCTAAATATATTTTATTTTGCTAACGAATGACATAATTGTCTTCGAGATGTAATACAAAGGTGCTTTAAATATGTTTCGTAATATTCAAAGTTCTTATAAGGCTCACTTAGACTTTAATAGCATATTCTTAATTCAGAAACGATCGATTATTGGTGTACTAAACCAGTAGTACATCAATAATTTCCCGTTTCCTATTTTGACGATTCGTTAAAAATAGGAAACGGGAACCCATGCTCTTTGTTTAAAATCCACTTGTTACCACTGGACTATATCGCTGTAACATGTGTAAACGAATTCAATTTAAAGCGACCTTTCTACGTCCAATTGCAAACATTTGTGAAGCCTCTTAAACGTGTAACCTAGCCAGATAATTCATGTTTCAAATTCTAAACCAACTTATTTATAGATCAGACCGGCTGTAATGCCGTAAAGCTTCGAACCGAATAATGGCATACTGATCAAACACGTCAGTGTACGATGTCCTATTCCATAGTGATATATCCAGCGCGGATTCGTATTTACGTAGAACATAAATCAAGTTTGTTTTTATGTCGTAAAACCAATATGAGTAAAAGTATAGGAATACAAATATGTACATGATATTTCTATTTAATAAAACAAATAATTATGTAACATTATAATACAAAATTTGCATTTAACTTATAATTTGTATGTTTTAAATTGTTAACTTTATATGTATAATCCTTCTATATTTGTGTAATTGCTTGAGATACTGTCGTACTAAGCGGTTGGACCGATCTTGATAAGTGTATGTGTATGAGTCGTGCTGGTAATGCGATTAGGTTTCAAGATTTTTGTTTTAAAAAAAACTATGCTAGTCATACAAATTCGGAACTGGCAGCTACTTGGTAGCTATAAACATATATTTACATATATTACTAGCGGCTTCGTGCGGTTTCAGCCGCATTAATCTTTGCCTTGTGTTATATAGTGTTTAAATAAATTGATTTACTGGCTTAAATTTTTTTTATTAGTATGATAAAACAGACTCTTTAACTAATTCTTAAATCTTGAGTATTTTAATTATACAAATATTTATTATATTAGCAAAACCCGCGAATTCGCCAGCACGAAATTTTTGTCACGAAAATCGTTAAAATATGCCATTGAGGCATTTTTATATTATACGAGGCATGCCTTTTAAGTTTTGTCGTTTGAAGAAAAAAACACAACTAGAACCTTATAGTAGTTTTTATTGTTTTTCAAAGTATTCACCACGTAGCTTAATACACTTTTCCATTCGCTCAAACAAGTTATTATAACATATATTCCACTCTAAAGTGGGGGTGTTCAAAATGGCTGACTTGAAAGCGTCGACAGCTTCTTCACCGGACTGGAACCTTTGAAGCGAAAGAACACGAAGACTTTTCTTAATTTTAAGAAATGTAAAGAAATCGTTAGGGCTTAGGTCAGGACTGTATGGAGGATGGTCAAGAATTTTTACTTTTTCCTGCTTCAAATACTCAATCGTTTGACGAGCGCTGTGTGAGCTTGCGTTGTCGTGGTGCAGGATGATGCGTTGCTTTGAGTTAGATTTTCGAAGTTCGACGATGACTTGTAGTAAACAAACTGTGGTATACCACTTTGCGTTACCCGTTCTATGATCTTCAAGTGCAATAGTCGCAACATGGCCGGTTTTTCTAACGAACGTGGCCACCATCTTCTTTGAAGTGCTTTGAGAACGAACAACTTTAGTCGGCTTTGGCTCGTCTTGAAAGACCCAGATTGTAGATTGTTGTTTGGAATGAGGATCGTAGGCATAGATCCAAGATTCATCACCACTGATGATGTCGTAGACGTGATTTGACTCTCCGGTTGAACCTTTGAAGAGTTTTCATACACCATCTGACGCGGGCCGCCTTGTGATCGTTGGAAAGCAGATGCGGTATCCAACGGCAAACTAGCTTTCTCACACCAAGCGCTTCATGCAAGATCTTCTGAATGGTTGTCCCTGAGATGCCTAATAGAGCCTCTATCTCTCGATACTCTCGATACACAGCAATGATGTTATTTTCAGTAAAGGCGGATTTTGGGCGTCCTTCGCGAGATTTGTCGCTAACACTAGTATGTCCTCGCTGGAATTCTAAATACCAGCGTTCGACAGTCCGCAGATATTGGGCTTCATCACTGAATACAGATGTTAGCTCTTCAAGACACTGAAGCCGTGTCAAGCCTCTTCTAAAGTTGTAGAAAATTATTGCACGAACATTTTCCTTAGAAAGATTCATTTTCGTACGTAACCTGACAGATTCCAATCGACGCTGTGACTAAACAATACCATTAATCCTAATACTTTCAACTGTTTTGAGATTCAAAATTTAAACACATTCGAATATAGAAGAGTTCCAAATTCAAACTTGCCGGGAAATATGGAAACGACAGAACTTAAAAGGCATGCCTTGTATTTATTTAATATTTTAATATAATAATAATATTTTTATTAAAAGTGTATAAGAGAAATAGCCTAAAAATATATTATTTTTCAGTTAAAGTGTTCAATTTAGTGAACAATTGTACGATTGTATTTCTATTAATAATAATATAAAACAAATTGTCACTTTTTATTAGCCTTACTTTTGTTCTCTGCACATTGTAAGTAATAATTAATTTAAGAAAAATAAATGGGTTCATTAATCATATTGACAATAATTGATCGATGTTTAAAAACAGACAAACCATTCGTTTCATAACTGAAATATTTACTTACTTTGTACAACATGCACGGTGACAGATGCAGCTCTGGCATTCGCTGGCACACATGTATAATTGCCAGAGTGTCGTGGTTCTGCCTTGCCAATGATAAGTTCACTCGTTTGACGACCGTTGTGCACGCTAACTCCATCTATACAAATTTATAAAAAAATATATAAAAATACTTATCGCTAGTTTCTGAAATTACAAAATACGAGAGTTTGACTAAATACTGCACGCCCATCGGTCAATTATTGCGTCATCGGCCAATAACCAATGTACGTCAAATTAGTTCATCAGACTTAGATCAGTGACTCGGTAACTAGGTTATTGATATAGATTTCAATGATGATATTCTATTGTAGGTTTCAATTTCAATTTTCTATACGATTATATAAATAAAAGTAAAGTAACAGCCTGTGAATGTCTCACTGCTGGGCTAAGGCCTATTCTCCTTTTTTGAGGAGAAGGCTATATTTTGAATGATGACAGATAAGTAATGATACATAACTAGGAACATAATTATAAATTTCAATAAATATTGTTTCTGATACAAAAGTGACATTTATTATTTAAACCGGGTTTGGTGAATAAATCTACAACTGTCGTGAATACCGCAATTATGGCTAAATTAAAAACGAAATGGCATAAAGCAAACGTAAATCACGCTACTGTAATGAAAAACATTTTATATGTGAATAAATTTTAAGCCTGAATGCAATGAGTAATGACATAATTAAACAATCATTGAATAGCGAATTTGGTAAAATTTCTGTTATTTTATTATTTATTTTGTTCCTAGGTAAATTTTCGTAGCATTCTGTATATTCATTTAACGAATAGAAATTTGTACAAGCTCATCTAAGCTGTGCGTTTTCAGATTAAAGTTAACTTTAAAATTATTTAAGTTAGGATGTTTATATATATTTTTTAAGTGATTGATATCGCGTTATTTAAACAGATTACACAGGAGATAATTGACTTAGATTGAATCCGAATAGTTTTTTTTTTAATTAAAGCATTATCAACTAAGCCATCAAAAATAAGATTATTTGTTTTACAAAGTCAGACTTAATTTCTTGAACTTTTTACTTTTGTTTTTTTACTAATTTATTGAACAGCTTTAGTAATTATTTATAAAAAAGGATGACCAGTTATTTTATTTCTATTTAAAAAACAAGACGCTTTAATTATTCGTTAATTTTAAATGACAAAGAAAAAATAGGCCTTTTGACAAGTCAACTGAAAATTAATTTGAATGAGACTCATTTATTCAAACGCTGATACGCGATATTAAAAAATATTGCGATATTAAGACCAGATAATCACGCAGACCAATACTAAAATTCTGTAACATGTTTGTAAAAAAATATTTATATAAAAATCACCAATCACAACGTGACAAATACATTCGAATTTGTTATGTAAAATGTACGATAGATAATCATTTATTATTTGTTTGTTAACAATTCGATAAACTTAATTTGAAGCCAATGTCAAAGTCGTTTGCAAGCTCGTCTGGGTAGGTACCACCCACTCATCAGATATTCTACCGCAAAACAGCAATACTTGATATTGTTGTGTTCCTGTTTGAAGGGTGAGTGAGCCAGTGTAATTACAGGCACAAGGGACATAAAATCTTAGTTCCCAAGGTTGGTGGCGCATTGGCTATAAGCGATGGTTGACATTTCTTACAATGCCAATGTCTAAGGGCGTTTGGTGACCACTTACCATCAGGTGGCCCATATGCTCGTCCTCCTTCCTATTCTATAAAAAAAAAAAAAAAAGTCATATCATGAAAACGAATGGGAAGTTTACGAAATAACATTTTTGAATAATACGTAAAAAACTAGTCAAAATTGTTAAATAACTTATTATGATAATTAGTGTAGACTGCCTCGTTGGTCTAGAGGCTTGATGTAAGGCCGCAGACTCGGAGGTCATGGGTTCAATTCCCAGGTCGGGCCAATAAAAAGTTATTGGGTTTTTCTGTCAGAAAATTCTCAGTAGCATCCCGGAGCTTGGAAGTTGGAAGTGTGTACACTCTCGTGCCTCGGAAAGCACGTAAAGCCATTGGTCCTGCGCCTGAACTCTTTCCGGTCGTGTCGGATTGTCGTCTCATCGGATTATAAGAGTGAGGGAAGAGAGAGTGCACCTGTGTTTGCGCACTCACTTGTGCACATATGTCCTGCGCAGTTGGCTAATCTCTCTTGAGATTGGCCGCCGTGGCCGAAATCGGTCTGGAGGATAGTATTATAATTAGTGTAAAGCTGTGTGCAAGCATTTGGTATGTACTACTTACTCATCACATAATATTATACCACAAAACAGCAATACCAAGTATTGTCTAGTATATTATTATACGATATCTACTTTTGTTGTATTTTAGTTTAAAGGTAAGTGAATCAGTTTGACAATAGGCGTAAGGTACAAAATTAACATCTTAGTTTCCAAGATTAATGGCGCATTGGCGTTGTAAGTAATAGTAGTAACTGTAAGTTAATATTCCTTACAATCCAATGAACGTGCAGTATTTAGTTACACTAGAGCACTATAATATGTCCTACGTAGTTGGTTAGTCTCCCTTGAGATTGGCCAGTAGGACATAACTTCTTCCATTGCAAATATCTATGGGTGTTGGTGACCATTTAGCATTCGGTGACTCCTTTGTCCGACTATTCGAATATTAAAATTAAAAAAAAAAAACACTAACTAGACAAATCTCTCTCATATAGTTGCGTGTTAATTGATAGTCAAAGAACCTTCTATGTGATTCGAAAGCTCATAAATCAGGGGAATTATCAAGTTTCGCAATATTTCTGGTTGCCACTCGGGGAATCAAAATTAAATAAAGTCTTGCTTTACTCATTCCGTCGCATATCTAATTATATGGTTACTTTGACTCACTTGATCTTGTTATTTGAATATTAATACCATTACTCGACAGCATATTCGACTAATAAGGAATGACAAAATTAACAAAAACAAACCTTAAGTGAATATATTCACATCAAAGTGTATAATGTGGAAAGAGCTAATGTCTGTTTTTAACAATTACGATACGTTACCGATTCACTTCCAATACACTTTAGACTATCTATATTTATTCGAATTGAATGGACCGATATGATATTAACATATACAGTTATGTCAAACCCAAACTTAATTGTTAACTTTCATACCAGTAGTCGATATCTAAATTAAATAATAAGAAAACGGATAAACGGAAACGATTACGCTTCGATTCGATTGCGAGAAAGTGACAATTTGTTAATAGAATTGGCGCCCTGTAATACAAATCACTAGGTCTCTAAGCAACGAAAAACAAGAGCTTTAATACGTTATGATTTTAATACAGTTTTGTAACATACTAACATACCTAATATATCTGTATATTAAATTTTACGATATTATATTTGTGTTAAAAAATCTAACAATCAAAAAAAAACAAGAAAATGAAAAATTCAAAACACGGAACAAATGTTAATAAACATTAAACAATAAAAAAGGGTTTAATTTATGCCTCAGTATGTGTGTGTTAAGTTCATGATTATGTTGTAAATTTTCGTTCAGTCATGTGAAATGTTAGTGTGTGTATGCTTGCTTGAAACGTAAATTGTATATGCCGAAACATTTGTGTGTTTGTCTGAGAAAGGAAATATCTTAACTTGTGTATTTATGGAAGTAATTTTTCTGTATGATTTTAATCTAATTTTTGCAACCTTGTATGCCACTAGACCAACGAGGATATCACTTAGAATATATAATAATACAAAACAAGTGTATTCTTCTTTAAAAAAACATATAAAATAAATATTATAAAAACCTCCATGAAAAAACAATACATGATTATGTCACCTTTATCGGTGATCATTCAAACGGTCTTTAAACAGATTCATCTACATCAATTTTTATGAAAATAAATATGAATAATACTGGTAATCGATCCGAACACGTTTTTAACTTTTAACTGGGTAGGTACCACCCACTCATCAGATATTCTACCGCAAAACAGCAGTACTTAAGTATTGTTGTGTTCCGGCTTGAAGGATGAGTGAGTCATTACAGGCACGAGGGACATAACATCTTAGTTCCCAAGGTTGGTGGCGCATTGGCGATGTAAGCGATGGTTAACATTTCTTACAATGCCAATGTCTATGGGCGTTGGTTACCACTTACAATCAGGTGGCCCATATAGTCGTCCGTTTACCTATATTATAAAAAAAAAGAACAGTTTGTATCGATAAACATATTACAAGGCGTATAGCAACTTTAACGAATATTAATAGTACGACCTTAAAAAAAACCAGTCATTAGAATAATAGCGTCAACTAAGTTATACTCTTGTCTAATAAAGTATGTTTAACTTTTTTTAAGTAGTTCCGTTATTTCTACATATAAACTACAGTTTACTAGTTTGGTAGTAGTTATTACTAAGTTTAGTTAATAAGAACCTTCGATAATTTTTCGGTTGATATTTATAACTCTGTATGAATTTTTAGGATTATGTACTCTACAAATTGTATTTTGATTTATTTAATAGTCCCCTAGACCGATTCGGCCACGGCAGCCAATCTCTAGAGAGATTAGCCAAATGCGCAGGAGATATTATAGTGCACAAGTGTGTGCGCAAACACAGGTGCACTCTCTATTCACTAACTCTCTCTCGATGGGACGGCAATCCGATACGGCTGGAAAGAGTTCAGGCGCAGAACCAACGGCTTTACGTGCTTTCCGAGGCACGTGAGTGTTCACACTATCAACTTCCAGACTCCGGGCTACTATTGAGAATTTTAGACATAAAACTCAATAACCTTTTTACTGGCCCGACGTGGGATTTTAACCAACGCAACAAACAATTTATTAATAATATTTACTAAAATATCCACATTAGGCGATGTGCCTAGCACAGTGGAAACTAGAACTAGAATGCGAGGTGTTTGGTATCCTACGTCCATTTCTGTACCCCTAACAACGTGCATACAAATATAATGATCAGCTTAGTTGTAAAAGCGTAACAAATAATCATATTAGTTAAGATTTATCATATTTGTCTCTTATAACTTACAATGTTTAAATAATGTACTTGCGCATTTATAACACATAATTAGGTTATATAATTTATTATATCATTTATTAATATAGAAAAAACTAGCTTTTATAATATATTCAAAAATGTACTTACTTAGATCATAATTGATCATTCGGTTCTCGAAGTACCAGAACACATAAGATGGAGGCTCGGTGGATCTCTTGACGACACATACGAGCTTCAGCATAGATCCCTCATGAATAATCTTCTCTGATTCACCGACTATCTCTGCGTAAGCGGCTGGTTGAGGAAATACAAATAAATTAGCGTTACATAAAAAATGTAATAGGCCTAATTCTGACCTTATTTCGCTGTTCAACTTAGGAATTCTATATAAAAAAGAGTGAGGTAAGGATATAGCAGTTTAAATCTCACAGTAGCTTCAAACAGAATTCGAAATCTCCGTTTGTCACTAATCTAAAATTGCCGCGAATGCCCAGTGGTAAGAACGCGTGAATCTTAACCGATGATCGTGGGTTCAAGTCCGGGCAAGCACCACTGAATTTTCATGTGCTTAATTTGTGATTATAATTCACCTCGTGCTTTACGGTGAAGGAAAACAACATGAGGAAACCTGCATGTGTCTAATTTCACTGAAATTCTGGCACATGAGTATTCCACCAACCCGCACTGGAGCAGCGTGGTGGAATAAGCTCCAAACCTTCTCCTCAAAAAGGGAGAGGAGGCCTTCAGCCCAGCAGTGGGACATTAACAGGCTGTTACTACTACTGTAATATAACACTAATATAATAAGTGTATACTCTGTAACACTGTGTTTTAATTTGGTATACAATAAAATATTTTATTACAATTAACAAACTGTTACAGTTTGTCACTAAATAATATATGATAATTGTGTTTTTTGCGTATATATATATATATATTACACTTATATGTTTATGTATGTTTGGAAATGAATAATTAGCGTAAATATATAAGTGATAAGATATATACTTGTATATGTTAAAAACAATATATAAACAAATTAATAAAAGAGGATTAGTAGTGTTGTTCATTGATAAAACTCATATCTCACTTGTTAAATGTTGAAAACCAATTAACAATACGCTATTGTGATTCATGTATTCATTAAATGTTATAATTATTATAGTCAATATGGCATATCACTTTCGAATATTTATCTATATGCGATACAAAAATAAATACACCGAAAGCTGTTATATACGAAAAACATGTATTAATAGTGTAACTATTAAGTTCGTTGCAGTTTTATTATAATATTATGTGTTCGATTATTGTTGTACATATACTTCAATATTTTATTATTGTGTAAGAATTCGGACCAGCGTTAATAGGCAGTGTCCTATGCTCAAAGGCTGTCTGTAAATTATCGCTCAATTGGCAATTTGAAAGTCTTTGTAAATCTTCTCTGAATTAAGTATGTTATATAATTGATACAATTTTGATGTACAGTGAGCGTTATATATAAAGTCACAGACAAAAAAAAATATAGAAACACTTAAAGAGAGTGGCTTGTAAGCATCCAAGGTATTCAAAAATATGGAACACACTATATATGTCTTCATATTTGGAGGCTTAGAAACCACTTACGCTTTGATTGTTACTATTTTAGTGACGGTTTGAATGAACTTATGTATTTGACGATATTCGCGCTCCGATATATTTGGATGGGCGATTTGATTAGGACAAATGGATGATTTCATTTATATTACGACTTTGTTTGTATATGTTATTTATCACTTTAGACGTTTCTATGTATTTGATATTGTTGGTTGTTACATTATATGTGAAGTTGAGTGTAAATTAAAGTGTAATTTCATTGTATTTGTATTAAAACAGTTAATCATTTTAAGCAATTAAATTTTAAAATAATTTCATAGGATGAAAAGTAATTCTTTGATTTATATTCAATTTGCCACAAATTTATAATAAATATATTTTGAAATAAGTATATAAAAACGTTTAAAGATTTTTATAAATAACAAATTCTTTTAATTTTTTTTTTATGAATATTGAATCAAAAAAAAAGTTCAAAACAAAAATGTATATACTTACCGACAAGAACTAGTTTAAAAAAGATGCTAGTCGGTGGATGTGTCGGCACTTGGCACTCATAGTATCCCGCATCAGCCGACGTAGCGAAGCGTATGTGTAGGGCCCAGTCCTACGAGTAAAACTATATTTTAAAATAAAAAAAGAACAAGAATATAAATGAGTTTAATTAAAAAGTTGGTTAATTTTTAATTTTGATGACTATATAAATTTATAAATCTATATTTAAATCAAAGATTGCGGGTTTAAATTTGGGTAAGCACCACAGTGTTCATGTGGTTAATTTTTGTTTATATTTCATTTCGGTTAAAGATAGCATAGTGAGGAAGCTTGCACATGTTGGATCGATGTTGGGACACATGTTGGGTCCATGATCAGAGTAAGAGAGACCTAGAATTCTTGGATCAAATTCAATCAAATTCTTTGAAAAGAAATTGCATACCTACCAAAAATTGGAACAATGATTATATTTAAAGAAACATAAAAATAAATATTGAATATCAAGCAAAACAAAGTGAATTAAATTTTCAACAAACAAAATTATACTTTAGTCTTCATACATTAATGGTATCAGATAATCAAACAAACAGGGACGAGCTTCCTAAGTTTATAATTTCGAAGTTTATAAAGTAATCGAAAATCTTATTTCTGACAAAATGGAGTTTTACGACGACAGTGGTTTTGTTTATAATATAATTAAATCGAGATCTTCATTCTTAACCTTATTTATTAGTTTGTTCAAGAAACGATTTATTTCATTATATTCATAATACTCTCTCTGACGTAATTGAGAAAATTCATATTACAATCCTTGTCATTATAAAGTCAAATATTGGTATGGCAATTGAGGTTGGTATAAATAAATAACTAAAATTCTCTTTTTGAATCATTCATGTTTGAAATTGAAGAATATATCGTTGGCTTAAAACAACAAGCAATTAAACGATTTACGAGTTTGTTTTTTTATACATAACTTCTGAGATATGCGGACAAAGGCGCGGATGAAAAATAATAAAATAATTACGATTAACGATTAAATCAACAAGGAAGTTAGTCATAGAAGAAGCTTTTGTAGATCCAATTATACGTAGGGGGCTATAGCTGCTTATTAAATATATTAACAACGCTCTCCAATCGACTACGTATCTGTGATAATTTTCATTTCTGGACCGGAACCCAATAATACGAAGTATTGCTGTTTAGTGGTAGAATATCAAAGTGGGTGGTACCTACGCAGACGGGCTTGCACAAAGCCCTACCACCTAGTAATCATTAAATTTATCTCTTTATTAAAAAGTAACAAAGTAACAAAAGTAAATATAAATGGTCTTGGAGATTTAACGCCACGTTGATCCATCCATCTAGAGTACCTGGAATTTCCAAGGAAACGACGTCACCATACATGCATAACATAATATACAATATTATGTACAGTGACGAAATATTGTACGAAAATTTAATTTTCCACTTAATATGTATCAAGTTTATTTTGAGTAAATTTTATTTGTGTAATTCTGAATATAACATGTTTGTATAAAGTCGAGTGTAAATCTAGGTTTTCAGATTACGAGCGTCAGGCGCCATTTTGCAACTCGAGATTTTACGAGTACCCCACAAAGGCAGACTTTCTCACGATGATTTGAGCTGTTATTCTCTGCAGAATCTATATTCCCAGTAGACTGCTTCACCTTTGAGAAAACTTAAAAGTAACGATTCTAAAGTGCTTTTGAGATGCCAGTTGAATAAGGTTAAGATATCGATTTTTAGACACATGCATGTAATAATAATTAACCTCACAATAATTTTTTCATCGCCAAACCACATTTTTTTCACATGTGCTTTTATTATAAATTAAAAAACGTTAAAAAAATGTGTTCGTGAAGATTTGAGCCCGTGATTCTTGGTAAGGTTACTCGTTTCCTCTCCATTGGGTTGGTCATCTCAGCTCGTTAACCCCCGTAAACATAAGCTTTATTTTATATATTCTATTAGTGAAATATATCAATGCATCTGAAAGCGACACAGTTTACATAATAAAAACAATGAAGTTTTATACTAACTTCTAACGTCTACAATATCATGTTTAAATCAAAATAATCAAATACTATAAATTCATTTGAAATTATTATTACATTTATATATTCAGTTTTAACTATCATTTCGTTGTTGTGTAATAATAAATGAGTTAAGCTCAGAAGTAAGAAATACCTTATTAAGCCTATGTTATCAATAGTGAGTAGATTAGAGATTCGACTTAAAGTTTTAATAATAAACACAATTACCTTGACGTGTCTCCCGTGAGCAGAAAAGAATCTACTGTCAGCGCTGTAAGTGACGAGACCGACGGATAAAAGCGAGTAATCTTTCCGTCTTATCCACGTAACCTAAAATTAAAATTGTATGATATATTAAAAGAGAAAATATTATATATTCTCGATTTACGATGAGATTCTTGTTATCATCATCATCGTCGACGAGCCGGTTGGCGTGGTTGTTGGATGCTTGCCTTTCACGCCGAAGGTTGTGGGTTCGGTTCCCACCCAGGACAAATATTTGTGTGCATGAACATGTCTATTTGTCCTGATTCTGGATGTAATATATAAGTATGTATTTACTTAAGAAAAATAGTATATGTAGTATATCAGTTATCTGGTAACCAAAGTACAAGCTCTGTACAAGCGTAATTTGGGATCAGATGGCCGTGTGTGAAAAAATGTCCCCGGATAATATTATTATTATTATAATCTCAGTCGGAAAACGTCCACTCTTGGACAAAGGCCTCTTCCAAGGATTTCCATAATGGCCGGTCTCGCGCTAACTTTACTTCTTGTTAACTAATAACAAATAGCCACTCGGGAGTAACAAATATAAACATTGATAAGTAAGTTTTGGATTTATATTTTATTATTTTTTCAACTTAAGAAGAAATTTAAATACCATAAGTAGCATTTTCATTTATTCATTATCAGGTGCCACCAGGTGACATATTTTTAATTTATTTAATTCAAATCAAACAATAAAATTAAATTTATCCTAAGAATATATATTTATTAAGGTTCCAACAGTCTATTAAGACATTTATAATATTCAGCAATTACTCTTATTAATAACTCAAATCAAAATTCGGCTATACATTTAAACAATATTACCATCTTTCGTTCTATTGATTTTTTTTTAACTTCACTATATTAAATGAATAAAGTTAATACTTAAATTTTTAATTAAAAGGTTTGCTTAAATGTGTAGACGAATTTCGAGTGAATTATAAATGAGGGTAATTTATTAAATGTAATAGAATTTGTCATATCCAATCTGGTTAGCAAGTCGTTACGACATGTAAAATGAAATCTTAAAATGTTTTCACATTATTCGATACGATATCGTTTAATATATATAGTAAGATAAGTAAGCAAAATGATTGAAATATGTAACTCTTAAATACGTGATATCGGCTATTGGACCTGAAAGCCAGCTGTCTATATTTTATCTGGATTTCTTGAGTTTGGTTTCGTTTTTTTCAGAAATATGTATGTGTTGATATTGTATTTACAGTATATGTATATTCGTGAATATCTTTCTCCTGACACCGAGACATAATTAAATATCTAATTGTGCCACTAACAGTTTTATTTTATAAAATAAACTAATATTTCAATTTCAATGATTCCTAATAAAAACGGCCAAGTAATTGATTGTATTGAATCGATATCGTATCAAATAGGAAAACGACAACAAAAATAAGTAAAGATGTGAAACCTAATACGAATTCCAATATATTATTACGTAGAATTACAAAGGAAACTTACCGTGTTTTCTGTTATATCACTAACTTCGCAGTGTAATATTGCTGTTGTTCCTATTTGAGCTATAACAGTAGTACAATTCTCAGTCAAAAATATACCATTTTTTAAACCTTTTCCACTAAGCTTATTAACCGCTGACGCGGTCGAATCTCTATACATTTTTTTAACTTTATTTAAAGACTTTGTTAGTGCTCCTTCGTCTAATTCTGTAATGATTTCCTTATCTTGTAACCTTTCATGATGTTTATTATGGTGTCTTTCCCGACTTATTTCTTTAGCTTCTTCTAGAACATTATCTATATTATATACATCTTCATTGAAATCTTTATCTAATACAGAGGACAAACGAAGTGGTTTGGGTAATTTAGGATATGTGGTTGTGCTAATATTATAGGCACTCATCGTATAAGACTCAGTGGAATCTTCATCAGTATCAATAGTTGTATAAACTATTGTTGTTTGTGTTGATGATGTAGTAGTTGTAGTTCTTCTCCTGTGACCTAAAAAGCATTAAATTTTTATTTATATATTATATATATTCTGTCTTATATTAACTTGAGTACATTTGAATATTATCTAATTGTACTATTTTTTGTAGAGGTGATTGTTTTACGAAAATTGTAAGTCCTTGTTTCTATAATTACAATGAATATATGTTAAGTAAAGAAAGTTATATAGATTGAATGAATGAGTGATAAAAAAACGGCAGAAGTATATTATTATTATTTTTTTTCAAAACATTCGTTATAATTATATTTCATATTTACCCAAAAACGTAATTTTCTTTGTATATTTTAAGCGCTTTTGTTGTACAACTGTTTTCATTTGGTTCGTCAAATTGTACTGTGGTTAATTTTTAATTATTGGGCTTATAATTACTGGCCGTATATTTACCGCCATTAAAAGTTAATTAACATTAGCCATTGTATTTTATTTTTGTCAAGCTATACAGTAGATGCATGAACTGTTTATAATTCATTACTAAAGTTTTATATTTAATGAAAAGGTAATTAAGTTTTTAAAACTAACACAAAATTTTGTTATTTTTTTTTCTTGATTTGTTTTATTTGATGCTATTATTGAACATATAAAATGAAAATATTTACCTTTTTTATGGTGTCGAGTAAAATTTCCAAACACACTACCCAATCTTTGTTGATTTCTGGTTGTACACAATTCTAAGGATTTTAGATCGTCTGCGTTTTGAGTGACCAGAATGGAAGACCTTTTCGACTCCATAGCACCTGTGTTCACCAATAATTCAGCTTCTAGTAAAAGAACAACAGTAGCGTAGAGTAGTTTAAGTTCTTTACAGCAAAACATTGTTTGGCACTCAATGTAGTGAAAGTCACATTTGGGAAACTTGGTCACATTTCGTCGCACTTAAATTTATAGTCATTATTGCTTTAATGAAAGTACGCTAGCTTCTTTGAGGTAGTTGATACAACCGCAATTTCTGCATTCTGTAACAATAATAATAATAATTTATTTACACACCCAAAAGATACATGTACACAATTTGTTTGCAGTATTATCTAACTCTAGGGTTCTTATTAACATTAGAAAATACAACAGTTAAAATATATATCAATAAATAATAATTTTTGATTTATGTGTAACATACCATCATCGATACCTTCTTTAAGTTAGGTTATAGTTTATTAAAAATCAAAGTTTGGATAAAATCAATTTTTTGAGATGAGAATATTTTTTTAAATTTAAAATTATCTTAAACTTTGCCAAAAATTGGACGAAAACTTGCATAAAAGATCGCGATATCATCTACTGTTTTGGCTTCTGTAACGACGTTAATATCAACATTTAATTAAATCATATAAAACGTACACCAAAATATTCTAGTACCAAATAAATATTCAAAATATTGCATGTTTTAATCCGGACAAGCAAATCGTTAAATTGCTCAAAGGCTTGAAAAGCAATGTATGGAGATCTGCATATGACGTGAGATAAACGTCAAACGACTATTTGAATTCTTAAAATTTTGTGGTGAATTAAGCAAAGAATTTCTCTCTTATGAAAAAAATATACCCCAGAACAAGAATTATAACAGTAATAGCAAGTTTGAAAATGATTATACACACAACTTATGAGTTAATAATAAGATCAGTAACATACTTAGAAGTAATACGATGTAGATAATAAATTCCATTCAAACTGATAGGCTGATTTAAAAATCAAAGACCTTTTACATTTTAATGAGTCCTATTTCAGTTGAATCGATCGAGACTAACGAGTTATTTAGGTATTCAGGGCACTTATATACCTTGTTACCATGGATTCAACTCTTTTAATCCTTTTAAATTCTAATTCTAAAAGGTAATTTCTTTCTAAGTCATCTTTTAATTGATTTCTCATTTATTTAACTTTAAATTAGTTGATCCATTGTCATTATTGTAATCTTTACTAATATTATAATTGCGAATGTGAGTTTGTTACGATTTAACGCCGTAACTACTCCACTGATCATTTTAAAAAATTTCGTACACGTTATTAGTTTTATTACTTTTATATATGCAAAAGGATAATGAGTGAGTTTTTAGATGACATATGTATAGATTTTACGATAACTAAATATTTAAAGCGTTAAATAAGCGAGCTTAAAAAGTTTCGTTCAATTTTACTTGGCGGTAGAGCTTTATGCAAAACGCACCTGGTTAGGTACCAACCACTCATCAGATATTCAACTGCCAAACAGAAATACTTTGTGTTGTTGTATTCCGGTTTTAAGGGTAAGTGAGCCAGTGTAACTACATGCACAAGGTATGTAACATTTCAGCTCCCAAGGATGGTGGCACATTGGTTATGTAAGGAATGCTTAATATTTCTTACAGCGCCAATGTCAATAAGTGATGATTATTGCCCACCCACCAAACTATTTGTCCAAAAAAAAATTATCTGATATTGAGACAAGCTGACATATTATGATACCAATGAAAACTTTTTTTTGTGAATATTGAAAGCTTTGTATACATGGTGCCGAGGCCGAAGCCGTAAATAAATCGGCATAGTTACAATTATATTGCCTTAATACGCTCTTGTTTAAAATTCATTGCAAAATTACGATTTATATACACTTTACGACACCGCAATTGCAGTGCGGATACGTGATTTTCCTGCTTTGTTTTGCACTGGGGACACAGCCTTATTATAATTAAATATTAGATAGTTTTAGTTATTATGTTCAATACCATGAATATGAATAATTTTCGTATTTATAAACCCATTATGTAAGATATAATAAAAAGAAAATAAAGTATGTAGCTGCCAATAACAAAGGCAATATAAAATATTCATAGTAACCTCAAGATAAAAGACTCCTTTTTTTTCTTTGTGATTTGTATCTTCAACAAGTCGAAACAACACTATTATAA
This sequence comes from Nymphalis io, assembly GCF_905147045.1. Taxonomy (NCBI): domain Eukaryota; kingdom Metazoa; phylum Arthropoda; class Insecta; order Lepidoptera; family Nymphalidae; genus Nymphalis; species Nymphalis io. The sequence goes on along the minus strand of NC_065910.1, from coordinate 3,777,529 downwards.
AAAAAGTAAAAAGGAAACGGAAATTAGGAGAATAGAAACTTATGTTTAAGACTTTCGAATCAAGGGCTTTATTATTTTCAATAAATTTTAATTTATAACACGTTACTTTAACATCACTCTTTTGCTTCTTAACTAATTTTTTAAAATACCTTTTTTATATAAATTTGAAAACCGAACTGTTTCATGTAATTTGTACCACATTAAACTGTTATAAAATTAAATTATAATTCCAAAAATTATACTATCACACTTATGGCATAATACGCGCATTTATAACACTATTATACGCGAATTACATAAGAGATTTTCGGATATCATGGTATTATCAGATCACTACCTAATTGACTGTAATAGCATCCATTAATTACGGTAAAGCAAACGATCCGATAATGATCGTTCAGAAATCTATTGAACGCAAATCTGTACTTTATGTAATACGATTAATGTTTAAACAATTTAGTTCATTATTAAAGTCTACATGTAGAGATGTAAATTATACTTGAATAAATCAACAGATATCGGTGTCATTTATATAATCAAATTGTTATTCGATTCGCGTCTTATAAACTCAATATTGAAGATACCACAGACGATACAATTTTCCAAAAGTCTATTAAGAAAAACATAAGCAGACACGATATAATAATATACCATAGTGAATTCGGTATTCATTATATTTTCTTGAAGAGCACATCAAATCAAATCAAAAATATTCATAGAAATATTGCATTTTCTTTTTGATTGTCAAAAATCCACCACCGATTTTGAAAGTACCACCTCAGACCTAAGTTCCAATTAAAGAAACTCAACGCAATATATAGATAAAAGAAGATAAATAAATTATAGATAAATAGACAAAGAATATTTGAAAATGCCTTACGTGAATCAAATTTTACTTATAATCTAAGGTGAAACGCGAAATAATAAAACTTAATGATTGAACTAAGGGTGCAAAAAGCCAGTCGTCTGAAAAACAATTTAATCCGATAAAAATGAGAGTATTCTTTTGCTCGCTCACTGTCATCTGACCTTTATTCTAATGTACAGCGCTCGGCTCAAGGTGAACTTATTATACTAATGTAGGATTTAGGTCAAAATAAATATTGCTGTCAGTTTTAAGTAAACAAGATAAGTGAAAATATATTCTAGAAATTGTTTGACATCAAAAGGGTAATAACTATGATAGCGCAGTAAATATAATGTGTGGATTTCTTTCTAACATCGCGAATTGAAATCCATTCAAAGATTTTTCATGTGCTTTGTTTGTGATTGTTATTTACCGCGTGCTCAGTGGTGAATGAAAAAATACGTGGCCTACATGTTTGCTTATATATGATTCTGCCATATAAGTTGGAATAAGTTCCTAACCATTCCCTAATAGGGTGATGTTTACTACCTGTACTGTAAAAAGCCATACCCATACATAATCTATGTTATATCATTATAAACAACTCTATCTTTATAAAACAAAATGATAAGCAAAACTAAAAAATACTAATAATATCTTACTATAAACAGCCTCAAACAGATGTCATACCAATGCTTCGTAGGAGATTTATAAAACCAGTGGACCGCATAACAACAAACGTAGCGCTACGACAAAACGCTACGACAAATCGCATGAAATGACATACTTGTAACCTTAATAATTTCATATTATCTGTGTGTTTAGATGAGTTATTTTTCGAAAAAAGTTTCATAAGCTTCCGTAAATTATTGTTGAAATTGTACGGAACCAAGAATACCCGATCTACTTCGAATGTAATATAATATATATTTATCTATGGCTAAACTTCAACGATCGTCTATTTTATAATTAATAGACAAAGACAAAAGAGACTTCAGTACCTTTTTCTCGTCTATTTATTTACCGTTTATTTTTTGTTTTTATTTTGTGTTCTAGCTATTATAGTTTAAAAGCTATATTTATAGTTTAAGAGTAGAAAAAAAACGAAACATTTAAATTCATATAAATATATTTTACTTAGTTTTTCAACAATGTTATTGGTCGAATATCGACATATATTGCCCATATATGATTATTATTGATCAAGGTTAAGTTTATCATATATATTTATCGTACTGTTGTTTATTCTCATGCCAAAACTCCGCCCTAAAACCCTTAAGGAGTGGGTCTTATCTTCTCCCTGAATAAACACGCTATTTCCTAAAACTTTACATGTTATCGCAATGGTGTGTTTCATTGTTGTTTTTGAAGAATCGATTAAACATTATTATTATATTTGCTGGAACTGAATATATCATAATATCTTTTAAAGTTGTTTCTTTGTTTATCCTAAAATATTAATCATAGATAATATATTATAGTTCAGCTCAGTTTCCGAAATTCAAATCTAGCTAATATTGATATTTTACTTTGCTTACAGCGCTTTTTTAATTATTATTTTGAGCCACTATTATAATTACAGATATTGTATTGGTATTTTCCAATTTACAACTAATAAGTTATTATTGTGACTCCATCTGGGTAGGTATGAGCCCAAATGTGTTCTGGTTAGTTATTTTAATTATTTAAGGATATATTATATTAAAAATGTGGTGTTGACTTCCATACAGGATTAATAATAGTTCGATTGCATTTAATTACTTCTGTAACTTAATTACAAAGAGTAACTTCTGAGTTTCTTACCGACGGTAAACTTAAATTTAATTCAATCCTGTAAAATGATCTTTAAAAAGTGTTCGCAAGAGCCTACTCGAATAAAGTAATTTGAACATTTTAATATAAACTTTTTGACTCAATATGTAGATTAATTTCACAATACAGTAAATGGCATCACAAGTAACATGCTAACTACCTAATTAGTTACTTAGTCTAACAGTTACAGTTGATTTAAGCGACATAATTATGATAATGGCCTGTTCAATTTCGGCTGCGGCGGCGGCCCGTCATCATCATACTGGTGGTAGAGCTTTGTGCTCATCTGGGTAGGTACCACCCACTCATCAGATATTCTACCGCATAACAGCAGTACTTTGTATTATTGTGTTCCGGTTTGAAGGGAGAGTGATCCAGTGTAATTACAGGCGCAAGGGACAAAACATCTTAGTTCCCAAGGTTGGTGGCGCATTAGCGATGCAAGCGATGGTTAACATTTCTTACAGTGCCAATATCTATGGGCGTTGGTGACCACTTACCATCAGGTGGCCCATATGCTCGTCTGCCTAAAAAAATGTTATAGTGCACAAGAGTGTACAAACACAGGCGCATAACAAACTCATCATCCAATTGAATGACTATTCCGACAAGACTGGAAAGAGTTTAGGCGCTAGAGCCCGTTGCTTTCATTACGTGCTTTCCTAGATACTGGAGTATACACACTTCCAACTTCTAGAATCCGGGCTGCTAATGAGAATTTTTCTAATCTGTGAACTTATTATTAGCCACTAGATCAACGAAACAGGCAACGTAAAATTTGATGATTAATAGTAATATTTGCATGGGTACTAGAATTGTTATATTACCTAACTAATACATAAACGAGTACTAATAACAGAGTACAAGTATTGTTCAATAATATTCATGTTTTCGTTCTAATTATTATTATTACTATTGTATAAATAGTTGGATAATATCTTTGTTTCATCATAGAATATATATCGCCAAACAATAATATATTATTGTTTAAATAACATCTTTGCTTACAAGATTGCTGACGCATTGGTGATTTGTACGGAATGGTTAATAATTCTTACGGAGCCAATGTCTATGGGCCGTGTGATTACCACTTACCACCATTTGGCCCATTTGCCAATCTGACTCCCTTTTTAAAACTAAAAGTAAATATGTAATATTTTTTGTAAATTTAATGCACATTTAATTTTATATTAATAAAAATTAAAGGAGCGCTGATGGGTAAGTTAGAAGACGAGAATCTTAACCGATGTTCTGAGTTCAAATCCGGAAAGTACCACTGAATTCAATGTAATGCGTTTAAGTTCAACTTCAAATGTCCCACTGCTGGACTAAGTCCTCTTGTCTTTTTTTAGAAGGTTTGGCCCCACTCCACCGCACTTCGCCAATTTGAGTTGATGGATAAACTTCGTACATTTTTTCACCCGCCACATACATGTTTACTCACGATGTTTTTGATCACGGCTGAGCTAAGATGAATTATAAGCTCAAATTAAGCACATGAAAACACATTGGTATATAACATATATATATATATATATATATATATATATATATATATATATATATATATATATATAACATATATATATATACAGTCAGTGTTAAATAACATTAAAACTAACAATGAATGTCGCTCTGCTTACATTGTTTGTTAATGTAATCCAACTAAATGAAATCCATTTAAACAAAGCTTTGAATTTATATAAAAATAAATTATTTCCTTTGAAGTACACAAATGGAAAACAAAACATGTTTAATTGTCCGTTAAAGTGTTTCGGCTTGAATAAGAGCAAGGCAATCGTAGTTTTGGATGCAAGGTCACGAAAACAACTTACCGTACAAAGTATTGTCGGACGCTAATGTTTAATTCATGTAAGGGAAAAAGATGGGGAAAAGAGATGTAACATATTCGTACGACCCCGTGCCTGGTACAAACATTTTTATTCGATCGTTATTTATAAATGTTTATTCGAAATCATATATAATTTTTCCATGATGTGTTCATAAAAAACAAATATACAAACATCAAGTGACAAATCTATGGATAAATTTGAGTTGGTGACTAAATTTATGTTATTCCTTGTGTTATAATATACAGGTTCTCTAAGCTCAAATGTATGTTAATCAGGATTTAATTAAATTTGGTTAAGACGAGTAAGTTAGTAAACTTAGAACCAACCTTGAGTCAAAAAATTGTGGAATCTTCTCCTAAAAAATCTGGTAAAACATATCTCACTCAAACTGGTTTATGAGTCTTTTTTTTTATATTCGCCGGGAGGGCAAATGACTCTACTCCATCTGATGGTAAGTGGTAGTAGAGTCCAAACGCGACGACGGCCAGTACAGACGGGAAAAACGTTCTGCACTAGCCGCCTTCGCCTTGCCGGCCCGCAAGATGCCTCTTCACGCCTCGTCGCCTCGCCTCGAAGGAAACCGGGTTGTAAGAGGAGGGGAACACGTGAGTCTTTCTCATCTTTTCAATAGGGTTCTTAGAGAGTAACAAAAATGTATATCCTATATTTTAGGTATTTATTTTATTTTAATATTTTTACAAGACCTTGTGTAACCTGTCTGTGAAAGTCTGACTAATCGGTAATTCTTCTTTAAAACATTAATACTACGAATTGCTTTGTTCTGGCTTTACGGGCTAATAAATCAGTATTCAATGACATCAAGGAATAATATCTAAGTTCCCATTGACCATATTCAGCATTGAATGTAATGGTAGTTATTAATTAAAATAATAATTTGCTATTAAGAAGGCGGATTCAAACTCGGGCAAGCAATATTGCATTTTCTCTAATCAATTTGTGTTTATAATTCGTCACGTGCACATCAATTAAGGAAAACAAGCACATCTCCATAAAATTAGAGAAGGTCTTACCTCCATAATAGGCAATTTAGAGACTGTTACTTTATAAACTCCTAACGCTTAAATATAGTTTTAAAAGGAAAATTATCGTGAGGGACCTTTCTAATAAAGAGAATCGTATAACAATATAAAGTATCGATGTAGGTTACTACTATAAAAATTTACTATAACGTTTTCATCGACGAGATAAGCGCTTCACTCACGAGATTGTTATTTATACTAACCAAGCCTCCAGCGACGTTTTAGATAGAACGGCTAATCCTTAAAGTATTACGGTATATTTAGTTAGGTCCTACTTTCCCGTTCCCTGTTAAGTGTTTTATCGCTTTACTAACTTATTTTATGTATAAGAAAGGGAATTAGTCCCTTTATTGTACTATGCGTCTGTAACAATATTTTTAGTTATTAGAGTTGTATCTTACAAACGGCTGTGCCTTTTTTTCTGTCTTTAAATGTTTTTTTTTTTGTCATGGTGTAATGAAAATATTCTACGACTTTAAATAAACACGGTAAATTATGAATATACATACATATAATTATTATTATATAGAACGATGTAATGGTGTACATGTTTTTCATTGTATATTGTGTAATAGTTCATTCTGTTAATTCAGGGAACTAGGTTGTCCCTTAACTAACTGAATGAAATCCCGAATTTCATAACGTCACGGCACGTAAGCTGCTCAGTGACCTATGGTGTTGTCGTTACCAGGCACACGATAATGTGTTATTATATTTATGTATTGATATTGGACAACCAAAAAATATACACTAAGAAATTAGAACTTCAAATAAATAGGTGTTAAGTCTTGTTATCTTAATTAAACATTTCCACGACATGTGCAGAACAAAATCAGAAAGATTCAAATATATTCATTTTCATTTATATATATATATATATATTTTATATATATATATATATATATATATATATATATATATATATATATATATATATATAAAATATTTTTTCAACATTATATATATAAAAATGAGTACTGGTGCGATAGTACCGTCATCTGACCGCGTACAATGACGCTTATTGGCTTAAAAGCGATAATACCAGGCGTAGCACCTAGTCGGCGATGTAGCAAGCCTGCTAACTGCTATGATTGATTATCCTCAACCCTATATATAGCCCTAAGCCTAACCCTATAAGCCGTGCTAACGTAAGCCGGTAACTCATAAGCTGCTTGTTAGTTTGATATCTACCCACATAACAATAGGAATGCATGAACAAAGTGGAAGAATTCTATGCACTTCGCCTTTAAATTATGTACATTACTAGCAGCCCGCCCTGACTTCGTCCGGGTTGAACAGATCTATCTTAGTAGATAATACATAAAAAATTTGATGCCTTGGGGTATATTATTGCAATTTTCATATTCACCTTTAATTGTTTGAAAATAAAATACTGTCTATGTTTTTCAAAAATAATGTAGCTTTCTGTAGGTAAAATAATTTTCAAAATTTATTTAGTAGTTTTTGAGTTTATCCATTACAAACAAACATACAAAAAAATCAAATCTTACCTCTTTATAATGTTAGTATAGATGAATAATAATATTTTGTATAGGAAAAAGAACCTTACCTATAAGAACAGGGTGACTCTGTAGTCGCCCTGTTTTTATTTGTAATTTCTGTTCAAGTTTGTGTGTCCTTCTATTCTATTCTTTTGTATTCGATTCTTTGGCTACAATTATTTTTCCACTTCTGTTTTTGATGAAACAATACTAAATATTGTTTTATTATTATTGTATGAAAGTAGTTATAATCGGTTGAGATAAACTTTCAAAATATAAACAGCGCCGTCTATGTTTTTTTTAAACAACTATATACAACGACTATGTTAGTGCGGCGATAATTTCATCAAAATCTGTTAATTCAGAAGTTTCATTAAGTTCATTCAATAACATGAGCTCCGGGTAATATCAAATAAAAAAATCTGATATTAGATATTTTCTTCCGGTAAAATGGAGCCTACATTTTAAGTTAGACCTCTATCAAGCAATGCATCGGAAAAAAACGCATTCAATTCCGTCGGTCAATTCAAGTAGTTTTTGCGTGATGCGGGTACAAACATACAAACAGAAAGACGAACATTCTAAAAACTATTATTATGGCTTCTAGTTTTTTCCCAATATCTTTAATGTACAGACATCGCCTTGTTACATTTTTATTATACGTATACATTTGAAGTCTTATTTCTTTGAATCGTATAAATAAAACCATCGAACTTAAAAGATAATATTTCCTAAGAGAATACTTTGAATGGTATAACATTTCAAATGATTCGGATAAACATAATATATTTACACAAAAAAAACATAAAAGAAAATCTCATAGAAAACCACAATGAAAGAGAAGTTTATTTTCGTATCATTTTAAGTAATATTTTTCAAATAATACCAATTAGGGAATGTAATTTTTATTTATATAATTAATTAATTATATTAATCATGATAACAATATATTAATAAGAATTAGAAACACTTAATTTATTAATAACAAATTTTATTTGAACGAAATTGAATGAAGCTTAAAACTAACCCTCATAACTATTAAAATATAAATATTATATAATAAAAAGTTATATTTCAAGAGTCCTTAAAGCAGGTACTGGATAATGTATTTATGTTATTAAGACAGATGCGTATTTGTATAGCTAATGAAAATATAACTCAATATCAAAAACCATGCTTAACGACGATCGGAACTTCATAAATTGGTAATTTTAATAACTTATGCATAAATATTATAAAGAACACAGATTGAAATGTATAACACTTTAGTAAAATAAATCTAATAAAAAATAAAATAACATTTATTTTAAGATTTTTATCATTTAATAAATACTTCTACTACCGCCTATACCTATACTTTCCGACTTTATTTAGTGATATTTTGCTGCGCTGTAAGCGCTGTACTGATTATACTCCAGCGGATTCTTAATGACTGGTCGTAGGGTCAGAAACTATGTGGTTTATTCTCGGTCGCTGCATTGGCATCCCTTGTAGCGACGTCATCTCGGATTTACTTCGGTTATGTAGTTAGGTTTGAGGTTTCTATATAAAAATGTCAGTGATACAATAATATCCCTTATTTTGTTTTCGATAAGGTTGCTTTATGAGTTGCTTTTTGGTTTTTGATTACTGTCTGTCTTTTTTGGTTTTTTTTTTTTAAAGTATAGGTAGGCGGACGAGCATATGGGCCACCTGATGGAAAGTAAGACATTGGCATAGTAAGAAATGTTAATCATCGCTTGCAACGCCAATGCGCCACCAACCTTGGGAACTAAGATGATATGTCCCTTGTACCTGTAATTACACTGGCTCACTCACACTTCAAATTGAAATACAACAATACCAAGTACTGCTGTTTTGCGGTAGAATATCCGATGAGTGGGTGGTACCTATCCAGACGAGCTTGCACAAAGCCCTAGCACCAGTAAGTCTGTATTGCATGTACTATTATTACAAAAAAAAAACTATCTAATAAAAATAGAGAATATAATAACAAAACCCCTGCCGCTGCTGTATGTCTGTCTATCTAAATGCGATAAACTCAAAAAGTCTTGAACGGATTGGAATCGGATGAAATTTTGATTAAATTTTTACCAATGGACGAAGTGATTTATAAAGATGTTTAATTCAATACGTTTTGGGTAAATTGACTGAAATTTGACTATGGAAAAAAATCATGCCAACGCGGAGCTTTACTGGCGCGCGCCACTTACACAGATTGAGTTGTATATATTACTATATAAACATTTTGTACAGACCCTTATTCGATCCGTGTGAAGTCGGTATAGCTAGCTAAATATAATAAAATAAAAAACAAACAAACAATCAAAAGTATTTTCAGTAGTTTTCCTCGCAGATGATGTTATTGACCTCTTACAACTCGACCAAATAGTGTAAAGTCTATTGTAAACTGTTAAGGTTTATATCTAAGATTGAGTTTTAGTCTTAAGTAAACAGCGTATAAGTAAATAAGCAAGACTGGAAAGCTTTTAATACAATTATAAGATCTAGTTAGAAGCGGTTTATAGCTCGTTAACGTGCGACTAATGAATATGATATATATATTTTGATAACTAATATCGTAATGAACTCAGGCTTGTACTATGATTGACATCGTAAGAAATAATATTAAATCCATTTAGTAATACATACATACATACCTTTTACTATTCAAAACTATTAGTCTATTATTAAATTAAAGAAAAAAAATTACTAAATAATTTTATTTGACAAAAAAATATAGATTATAAAAAGCAAATTTAATTATTATGTGGATAAGATTAAAACTACTTTATTTCTTGTTAGCTCTTCATGGTTGAGTCGTCATTTCGAACCGATGGAAACTTTACATTTTAATTCAATTATAACACGTCAATTCAAATGCTTTTATGAGCCTACTTGAATAAAGAACATATTGATTGATTAGAAGCGTTTGACGCAAAATTTTCTTAGTTAAATATTGTTTCACTTTGCTTGAATTCACTACATAATATAATCTTCTAAGTCTTTGAAAATATATCGCAGAGTTTGCAACGCCATTTATTAGCGATAAGAGAACTTAGTTTTTTAGTGTTGCTAGTTTACGAAATGGATCGAAATGTCAAATCGATACTTGTGTGGAATCGATGCTAACAAATAGCAACACCGAGATGCAAATACCATATGGGAATGTTGTGTCTGCAACGGCAGTCTTGGGGAGAACACGGTGCCGTTTGCACTTATCGCGCCCACCACATTTCAATCACGCTTCTAATTGCAAATTATTGTAATTTGAGCATCGATTCGTTCAAATTAAATATCGAGAAACCTTTCAATTTAAATATTTTAAAGAAGTTTTTATGTCTACGCTACATTATGACAGGTTGTCTGTAGGAGATCGTTATGAGCGATAGTAAATCTGTAAATTGTTTCTTGGCCAGGCAGACACAGGTAATAGGGATTTTATGCAACTAAAGCGATCACAATAAGAAACAATATTTAGTAATGAATACTCATGGTATGAAGCGCCGATATGGCCCGGTGGTAAGAACGCGTGAATCTTAAGCGTATGATCGTGGATTCAAGCCCGGGCAAGCACCACTGAATTTTCATGTGCTTAATTTGTGATTATAATTCATCTCGTGCTTTACGGTGAAGGAAAACATCGTGAAGAAACCTACATGTATCTAATTTCACTGAATTTCTGCTACATGTGTATTTCACCAACCCGCATTGGAGCAGCGTGTTGGAATAAGCTCCAAACCTTCTCCTAAAAAAAAAAGGAGAAGAGGCCTTTAGCCCAGCAGTGGAACATTCACAGGCTGTTACGGTACTCATGGTATGGTATTGCTTACCAATTTCCAGTCCAGAAACAAACTAATGTGTTTCAGAAATTTTCATAAAAATATTATTTATATTCTTTTTTATTATAAAGTTCTAGTAACAACATAAATAATAAATTTTTGTTAATGATTTACATAAGAATTATTTATGTTAAACCCTTAAATATTAAAAATAATGTAATGGTTATTACATTATATTACAATAATAATGAATGTTTAACTTTGTTAATGAAATTTCTCGAATGTCTTTTGGTTCGATAAATAGTTGGGTATCGCTAACTGAGGCCGAAACTTCGAAACTTATCGAAACTTACATGCGATCGCTTGAAGCGCTTTTAAATTGTTCATATAATTATTGATTACTGATGCCCAACTGTTGAAAATTTACATTCTTATTGCTCGCTTTTCGTGCTACCGTCTTTGCAGTATATTTATATTCCAGTATCGATTGCAATTTTGTTCTTTATAATAAATTAAATAAACTGTTATATAAAAAATTAAAATTTGCGGTCGAGGAATAAACCGGAACACCACAAAACCAAGTACTGCTGTTTGGCGGTAGAATATCTGATGAAAGGGTGGCAACTTACGTTTTAACTAAGTTACTAAATAAGTAGCAAAAGTAAAGTTATCCGCACATTTTTATTAATAATCAATTAGTCATACTTTTTTATTATTTTGTGATAACAACGAAATATACAGAAAATATATAGTGTATGTACACATGGCTGTAGTTTCGCGGCTAATTGGATTGTTTCGTACATGTAAAGGAGTTGCTCGAGGCCTGCATGATGAATAATATTTTCATCTCAAAGGCCAAGATCTTTGAAAGTGCTAAAACATTCCAAGTGTTGGAAATACGTAGTTACGAAAAGCTTCTTACCTATAGTTTACAACTATTGTTGAGCTATAAGTTCTTTTTGGGGTTTCGTGTTTCATTCTAGTATATAAGTCGTTTCCATAGATTAACTTTATTTATTTCCTAGTAAGGTTTTATCAATTTATACTGAAAGGCATTTCTTTCAATTTAATAATTTAAAAAAAGATTTCTTGGATAATAATATGATGACGACCTTCTGATGCATTATTGAAATAAAACAAGGATTTTTTTAAAATTATTATATTTTTTTATTGGTTCATTGTTAGGATTTTTTTTAGATTGAAATTATGCTATTGAATTAATTACAATTATTTATTTAACGGTATATTTAAAAAAAGGGATATTATCAATATTTTGTCTCTTATATCTCTGTATGTATAATTAAGTTTTATATAATAAACGAGTTGAAATTATATTTATTTATTTTTTATTTATATCTTAAAACATTTACAATACTCAATCATGAAGTATCCAATCGGAAACTAAATTCAATAAGAAAAATTCGAATGAAGCGAACGAATCGAGCGAAAAAACGCAGCAAAATTGTTGCACTGATCATAATCTAAATGAAATCTCCTATAAATTGAACTTCGCTATCTTTATCACTATACATATGGAAGAGCGGGACAGCGACAATCGAGGTCATCAGATAACTGTAGCTGCGAGATATGCTGACAAAAAAATAAAAAGAATTTTAGTAGAAAATTCCACCAATTCAATTTATCTATTCATCGGTGTAAAAAAATCTTTCATCATTTTACAAAATTATAGGGTGAATATTATAAACGTAGATGAGACGACATCGCGACTTATTCGAAATAAATCTGTGTTTCTTGTCAAAGGAAGAATTTTAAAAATATTAAATTTCAATATTAGTTCTGACATAATATTACCTAAGTAAATTAATACTTAAATAATTAAAGGAATATTATTGGATGCGGAATAAATAAATAATATCTTGGGACATTATTCACACAAGGCCATCTGATCCCACTGCTACCATACTATGGAACCAGATAACTGATATACTACATATACTACTTTTCTTTTGTAAATACATACTTATAAAGATAATTACACACAGACTCAGGACAAACAGACATGTTTATACACATAAATGTCTGTCCCGGGCGAGAATCGAGCCCACGACCAGCATTGCAAAAGGTAAGTATCTACCAACCACGCCAACCGGCTCGTCAAATGTTAAAGTATGTTGCATCTTGGCCCGTGATTGGTTGATTTGGTCATGGCCTTGCTGGACTCCGATTGGATAAACGATCATGATAATGATGACCGTATTAACAGTTAAACATGAAATACGAGTAATTTATTTCATTATAAATTATTCTTTATTCGAGATTTATTTGAATTGAATACAATTATTTACTTATTAATTGTTTCCCGTTCGTTTTGTAAATACATATTAATTGTAAAACTGTAGACATTGTTTTCAAAATATTTGATTTATCTTTACATTATATTAAACAAAGTGTTATTTTTATCTGATATTTTTTTATCAAACTTTGTTTAAACTACACGTTAGTTTTCAATGCGATATTTAAAATTATTTAGATTATTATCAAGCACCACTAAATTTTCATGTGCTTAATTTGTGTTTATAATTCATCTCGTGCTTGACGGTGAAGGAAAACATCGTGAGGAAACCTGCATGTGTCTAATTTCATTGAAATTCTGCCACATGTGTATTCTACCAACCCGCATGGAGAAGCGTGGTGGAATAAACTTCAAACCTTCTCCTCAAAAGGAGAGGAGGCCTTAGCCCAGCAGTGGGACATTAACAGACTGTTACTGCAGATTAGATTATTGAGGAATACATTAATAATGAACTAGACAACTTTATATTATGCAATAAAGTCATTTAAAGATTTAAGGGTCAAAAGAAACTTATCAAACCCACTATCCACAAATTTTAAGCCTGTTCCACCAAAACGATTGGCTGAATTTCTTATATTATCCTTTTTTTAACAATTAATACGTATCACAAACAATATGTACGATAGTGAAGACAATGGTATTAAACTGTGTCGTAGCTACTAACGCCCTTTATTTCGACTACACATTCATTTATCATTTGTTCAATGTAAGCAATAAATTTTAACAAAAATATAAAGTTGATTAATATTTTTTTGACTGCTTAAACTGCTAATGATAATAATTGTTATAGTCTATATATTTCTTATTATTTTGCGAATTATATGTAATTCCTCCGTAACCGTATTCCTCCGTAATTCCTCAACTGTTATCAATTAATGTTTGTTCGTTTTTTTGCGTTCCTAAACCAAAAAGAATTCTGTTTCAATAAAACAGCTAGTGTTATTATAAAAATGTTTAAATTGTAAGTCAAAATAAATGCATACGAGGTTGGAAAAACTTCTCGTAAGTTAATTAAATTAAATTTATAACAAAATAATATCATACCAGCACACATCCACATCGTACAGCTGACAAAGGAAAAGTGACCACAAACTAATTATATTAAGTGTCCTAAACACTAAACAAATGTTTGTATGAAATCCGTTAAAACTTTGTTCATTGTTCTCTAAAATATTACAATGTTCTTTGTTTAATATTTAATGTATTACTAAATGTTATATACAAGTCGTATGTACTTAGTCAAACATATTTATTCGTTCTGCCTATCTATTATATAAATGTAGCCGTAGAGTTTTTATGTTCGAAGACACTAATATCACTTTTACCAGTCCAAATAAAGGAAATTTATAACATGACCCAAGTTGGATTCATTATGGTAGTATGCGCAAGCGATTTCTTGACATTCCGCGAAGAAACGATACCGCTTGTTTTTTAATGGGTATTCCGGTACATTGGACGTCTAGGTGCCTGCGAGTACCATCCCCATACTTCATATAGAGGAAACGCGCATATCCGTTTTACTAGCGAAAAATAAATGACCATGTTGGACGTGTGGCGTAGCTAATTGATTTTATAAATAAACGAGTTAAAATAAACGCTTGAGATTAAGTTATTGGAAAAAAATAGCTTATTTTAATTAGCTTATTTTTCATGATTATCTTGTAATGTATTTCATAGATAGCAAATGAATTGAAGTTTTGTATTATGCTACAAGATGTATGTATTGGAGATATGAGTTAAACATTTTAATACTACTTTTTGATAATAAAAACACATAATAAAAATAAAATTGTCTATGAAAATAATAAATAATATAAACTAAGGGTACGGCAACATCAGACATCTATTTCATTATGAAAATAAAGAAAACATATATATATATAATAAATTTAATATCTATATATATATATATATATATATAATAATTTTGTAAAATTTCTAAAGACATAGTCCGAAGCGAGTTGATAAAAATGTTTGTGTTCATTATATTTGCTTAAAACTTCTTAAGTATAATTATTACATTAAAAATCTTTTGTTAGTCTTTTAAAAACGAGTGAAGCTGAACGAGGGATTACAGAACAAAAGGATTTCTAGATTTTCCATTTAAATGATAATAGTTCTTTAAAGAGGAAGTTACGTTTAATGAAAGTTTAATACCATGTATAGAAGATACGATTATATAAATGTATATTATTTTTAAATTGCCCTACGATGCAGTGAGAGTGACTTCAAGATCTACAGCCCTATAAGCTATAGGGCTGTAGATCTTGAAGTCAAAATTCAAATCCCTCAAATCGAAACCAGTAGTTCTCGGTAGCAGAATTTCTAAGAGTTATGTTATACGCCTGAACTCTTTCCAAATGTGTTGAATGTGAACAACCCAGACGGGCGGGTACCACCCGCTTATACTTATCACATATTTTATCGCCAAACTCAGTATTTTTGTGTCCCAGTTGGAAGGAGTAAGCCTGTGTAACTACTTGAATTACTCCGAACAAAACCAGGGGGACTACTTCGGTCCTAACCGTGGTTAGAACCCAAATTCTATGCTTTCTTAAAAAAAGGTTTCTATAGAATAGATTTATTTATTTTAAAATTGTACGCATCTCTCTGATTATATTAAATTATATTATGAAAATTATAACTTGCTTTATTACGTATTCTACGCACTCGAGCATAACTTCGTTTCAGTTGAAACTTTGTACAGTTTTTGTTGAGACATGCGTAAAAGGTTCTGGCATCATCGCATAATTTGTTTTGTAGAATATCAGAGGCAAAGGATAATTGCTTACAAAAATAGATTTGTAAATAAAATTTAAAATTGTTTTTGTAATTTGCTGTTCAACTTTTTTTTTGTATTTGTATCTCCTTTTTTATAGAATATGTAGGCGGACGAGCAAATGGGCTACCTGATGGTATGTGGTCACCACTGCACATACACATTTTTTTTTTTTTTTATAGAATAGGAAGGCGGACGAGCATATGGGCCACCTGATGGTAAGTGGTCACCAACGCTCTTAGACATTGGCATTATAAGAAATGTCAACCATCGCTTATAGCCAATGCGCCACCAACCTTGGGAACTAAGATTTTATGTCCCTTGTGCCTGTAATTACATTGGCGAGGTAAGAAGTAATAATCATTTCTTACATCACCAATGCGCCACCAACCTACACTAGAAGTCAAGTTATTTAAATCAGCTAAAGTTGAGGTGATCAAATTCAAAAGAGTTTTGTTTTGTTATACGAAAGCAATTTCATAAACAGAAGCTACACTATATTGCATTTGTAATAATTTTTATTTTATTACGCACTGATATATCCAATTAATGAACAGTTAATATTGATTCAGTTTTTTAATTATACCATTGATTACATTCAACTCAATTTCTTTTTATAATAAATCAATGATATAAAATTATGTAATATTTTTTGAAATCGTATACTTTTTTTAAGCATATTTTTTATTACAAAATTCCATGAAAATTGACTGTTTTGTAATACGAGTATTTCACAAACAAAATTGAAAGTAAAACGGTTGAAACGGACACATCTCGGAGCTTAATCAAAGACAAGGCCTCAGAATTTGGCTTTTGGAGTAAGAAAATTGGAGCGGCAATATACAAGGGAAATTCAATTTCACTCCGATAGGATACAGTTTAATATTGTGTGACAATTGGATCGAGCATCTTTTGTAATGCCAGTGTTTTGTCTCTAAACCGGACTAAACCGGACATAGAGAGAAATGTTCGGGCATTTTCGTCAAATTGCCATCGAATATTCGATACTCCATTTTCATGAATTTTGTTTTCGATCACCAACAGTGATACATAACACACGTTCAAAACACTTTTTACATTAACTTAAAACTAACTAAGCACAACCGATTACAGAAGAACACACCATTCCCAAACACAATCCTTTGTCATTTTAAATGGTAAGTTGACACTGAACTGTATGTTGTCTGTTATTTGCTTTTGTAATAAAGCACCGTAGATATTTGTAAAATTGAATACGAATACTAAAAATAATTACAGTTTATAAAAATGTACCTTCTAGGCGTATTTACTATATATATAAATTACATATTAAAATTTATACGAAACGCGAAATACTTTGTTAAAAGTTTTATTTACATGGTTTTCGTAGTTTTTTTCAGATAACTATAATTTAAATTGTAGATTTTTCATAATATTTTTTATCGTATTATGTATATTTTCCGGTCAAATTTATTTAACAGTAAAAGCCTGTTAATGTCCCTTTGCTGGGCTAAGGCCTCCTCTCCCTTTTGAGAAGGTTTGGAGCTTATTCCACCACGCTGCTCCAATGCGGGTTGGTAGAATAATATGTGGCATAATTTCAATGAAATCAGACATGCAGGTTTCCTCGCGATGTTTTCCTTGAATGATTTCATGAAACACATGAAAATTCGGTGGTGCTTGTCCGGGTTTGAACCCACAATTATCGGTTAAGATTCACGCGTTCTAAACACTAGTTATTATACAATATATGGCGAACATTTAATTTGTTACGAGCTGAAATCTCTTTAATGTGTCAATTCATTCCATTCGTTCATTCATTCGGGTCAATTTGTATCAATAAAGTAATACATTTCTTACTAATGAAGAGTCTTGACCCAACAAAGGAACCGTAGTTCATTTATGAAGAGCTACTAGAAATCCGTTGGAGAAAACCATCTTGACTTTTTAATTAATAAATCGTAAAACTGTAATTGATAGCACTCTCTGTTGTGTTTAATGGTTACAGATTTCACAATCAAATTATTTATAATCTCAAATATATTTACATTGAAGCTAAGATTCATTAAAAATACATCTTTTTTATTGTATAATTAATATCCACTGTATTAAATTTTTATAAGTATATTTATCATAAGTATTCTTAAATAACAATTTCCAAAAATTAAAAACGTCGCCATTTGGTTTTAAATAATAAGTGTGTTGACAAATAACGAAAACAATTAATTTTAATATCGTATTGTTTATTTAAAATAATGCATTACGGCGTTTCCGCCAGATGTCAGGTTGACAAGCTGTCAACCTAGCGAAGCGTCATTGTCGATGGCAGTGCGGGCAGCCATCTTGAACTCTCGAACGAGACGGCGCCCGCGCAACACGCTTGTGACGAATCACTAGTGCTGCAGCCATAACACCGCTATTTAATTATTTGAAGTAGATTTTGTGTCGAAGTCTCAATTACCTAATCATCGTATTATTTCTGTGCATACTGATTAAATTACGTTGATTGTATCTTTTTTTTTTATATGCCCCGGGATGGCAAATGACTCTACTCCACCTGATGGTAAGTGGTAGTAGAGTCCAAACGCGACGACGGCCAGTACAGTCGGGAAGAATGTTCTGTACTAGCCGTCCCCGCCTTGCCGGCCCGCAAGATGCCTCTTCACGCTTCGTTTGAAGGAACCCGGGTTGTAAGAGGAGGGGAACACGTGAGTTGGTAAGGAATTCCATTTTTTGGTAGTGCGACAAAGAAAGGAGTTGCCAAATTTCTTTGTGAGCGATGGAATTGCTGTCACAGTATATCTCGGAGTTGATCATTTATTTTACATCTACCCTCACTTTAATAAGAAAATGAGTTCTGGTGAAGACACTCCTGGGTCTTCGTGTATTTGTAGCACATATTATGTATAAAATTCAGCTTTCCGCATTCCTTCTTCATATTATATACAATATAAACTTTCATTACGGCAAATCTCTGCTTAATAAGGGTTAGTACAAAGTTTCCATTCTATTATTCCATCTATGTATTTCTATATTATTAAACATTCGTTTTGTTGTTTAATACATTATATAAATAAATATTTTTGTTAGTCCGGCCTGCTATTTGAAATGGATGAGCCAATTTTCAAATGTAAATACGACTTTTAAAATGAAAAAAAAAGGATTACAGGTTATTTTTATCCCAAAAATATTTTAGTTTTTTTGCATGAAAAACTTTTAAGCTTTTCAATAGCATGACGTCATACATAATGGCCATTACGCAAAGATATCTATCGCTATATTAAGGTGAGATAATTAGATTTGCAAAAAAGGGAACAATTATTTCACTTAATTTATCGTTTTCTAGGAAATAGCTTTTAAAAAAAAATTAATAATTTATAAAAAAAAACAACAATACTAAGTATAAATTTCTTATACTATTAGAGTATATATATATGCATATTTTATAATCATCATAACTCACGACTACTTGCTAAGCGTTTTGCCAAGTTAATTAGTAAGTTTTAAAATTAATAAGATACACACAGTACGAGTACGAAGTACAGTATAGTAACAGCCTGCGATAACCCACTGCTGGGCTAAGGTTTCCTCTCCTTTTTTGGAGAGAAGGTTTAGAGCTTATTCCACCAAGCTCCAATGCGGGTTGATGGAAGACATATGTAGCAGAATTGCAGTGAAATCAGACACATACAGAAAACAGAAACGTTAGAAATATTTATAGAACAATTAAAATAAAAACCATTAAGATAAAATCAATTAATAACTTAAAATAAAAACAAAAATAATAGTCTGTTTGTCATGCGAAAAAAACATAAATAGACTATTCAAAAATACTTTTAGAATCAGGAAATATCATTAATTGTAATTAATAGTTTTTACAGAACAAAATCGTATTTAACTCCTTGTGTCAGCTGAAAATCCATCCCACGTGTATTTTTTATCTATAACCCGGCTTGGTTATTATTGGAACAGCGTGGTAGAATAATTCCAGCAGTGGGACATATACAAACTATATATTTATTACATCTATCATATATATTCTCGATGATAATTTAAATGTAAACGTTAAAGATAAAAATATATATTTACTAAATCGTAAACAAAACACTAATTCCAGTTCATGAACGAAGCCTCGATTATGACATTCTAAATTCAAATAATGAAAATGACCTCATTCTCATTTAACTATATTGGTTTTGAAAGCGATGTCCAATTTACATCACAGCTATTAACGTGTTAAAAATATTATAATTTAAATCAAACGTGCGGCGTGCCAGCGATGTCGGTTAATCCGTTTTTGGATTGGTTATCGCTGACACGATTAAAAACAGCATATTTTCAAACGCTTTCTTATTTATCACGTCATATAACCAACATACATTTTTTGGTCTTGTTACATGGGTAGCGGAATTCAGATGAACCATAATGAAAGTTTGACTGGTGGTACGGCTTTGTGCAAGCTCGTCTGTGTAGGTAACACCCACTCATCAGATATTCTACCGCAAAACAGCAGTACTTGTTATTGTTGTGTTCCGGTTTGAAGGGTGAGTGAGCCAATTTCAGGCACAAGGGACATAAAATCTTAGTTCCCAAGATTGGTGGCGCATTAGCGATGTAAGCGATATATATATAATATATAGTATAAAAAAGTTTTTCTCATACGTACGTACAACTGGGTATTGCAACTATATTTAGTAGTGCTTAGTACAAGCCCAGCTGGGTAGGTACCACATACATATCATTTATCCCGCTAAGCAGTAATACTTACAGCACAAGGGATATAACTTCCTCGTTTCCATGGTAGGCGGCACATTGGTGACGTATGGTTAATATTTCTTACATGCCATTATCTATGGACGGTGGTGACAAATTAACATCAGGTGGCCCTACTGCCCGTCTGCCTACCTATAACATAAAATAACAAAACCTATCTCTTTATAATATTAGTGTTATAGTATAATGATTATCATTTTAATTTTATAAAACGGATCGAAACAATTTTAATCCCGGAAAATAAAGAGGTTCCGAGTGAATTGTCATAAAACTTTATCGCTATAACCGATGTCCACGCGAGCTCGTGTCAAACCGCAATCTACAATTATAATGGTTCACCTCATTCTGTAATGGCTCACAATTTTCCGTAACGGCTCAAAACTGTTCGTAAACGGCTCAAACCACGGTTCACGCGTTCATCTGCGTACAAATATGTTAATACCCTTGGGCACTTTAATCGCATTACACGGAAAATGCCACTTAGATTTCGCTTAATACGAGCGACATTGAGCTGTTTAATTGATTCAATGCTGTAATCACATGTTCCTTTTTAATTAATGAAGTATTATTGAGACATTCGCTTTAATTAAAACGCTTGAAAGATTATGAACAATCCTTTTGATTTATTTTATAAGAAAATGTACTTTCATAATTATTTTTATTATTCAGTTAACGCAACTAATATATGACTTTTTTAATTAGAGACATTTGATGAATTGTTTTAATTCTTTTTTATTGAAAACGTTTTAAGGAAAGACAGTAATTCTGATGCCGTTAGGAAAACGTGTGCGTAACTAAAACAAAAATAGGGGAAGAAAATAATAGTGAAGTTATTTTTCACTGAATTTTCATGTGCTTAATTTATGATGTATAATCATAAATTAAGCATAAGGCATGCCTTTTAAGTTATGTCGTTTCCATATTTCCCGGCAAGTTTGAATTGTGAACTGTTCTATATTTGAATGTGTTTAAATTTTGAATCTCAAAACAGTTGAAAGTATTAGGATTAATGCTATTGTTTAGTCACAGCGTCGATTGGAATCAGTCAGGATACGTACGAAAATGAATCTTTCTAAGGAAAATGTTCGTGCAATAATTTTCTACAACTTTAGAAGAGGCCTGACACGGCTTCAGTGTTTTGAAGAGCTAACATCTGTGTTCAGTGATGAAGCCCCATGTCTGCGGACTGTCGAACGCTGGTATTTAGAATTTCAGCGTGAACATACTAGTGTTAGTGATAAATCTCGCGAAGGACGCCCAAAATCCGCCTTTACTGAAGATAACATCATTGCTGTGAGACAACTAATTCTCGAAGATCGTCATGTGACGTATCGAGAGATAGAGGCTCTATTAGGCATCTCAGGGACAACCATTCAAAAGATCTTGCATGAAGCGCTTGGTGTGAGAAAGCTAGTTTGCCGTTGGATACCGCATCTACTTTCCAACGATCACAAGGCGGCCCGCGTCAGATGGTGTAAGAAAACTCTTCAAAGGTTCAACCGAGGAGAGTCAAATCACGTCTACGACATCATCAGTGGTGATGAATCTTGGATCTATGCCTACAATCCTGTTTCAAAACAACAATCTACAATCTGGGTCTTTCAAAACGAGCCAAAGCAGACTAAAGTTGTTCGTTCTCAAAGCACTTCAAAGAAGATGGTGGCTACGTTCGTTGGAAAAACCGGCCATGTTGCGACTATTGCATTTGAAGATCGTAGAACGGATAACGCAGAGTGGTATACCACAGTTTGTTTACCACAAGTCATCGCCGAACTTCGAAAATCTAACTCAAAGCGACGCATCATCCTGCACCACCACAACGCAAGCTCACACAGCACTCGTCAAACGATTGAGTATTTGAAGCAGGAAAAAGTAGAAATTCTTGACCATCTTCCGTAGTCCTGACCTAAGCCCTAACAATTTCTTTACATTTCCTAAAATTAAGAAAAGTCTTCGTGGTCAAAGGTTCCAGTCCGGTGAAGAAGCAGTCGACGCTTTCAAGTCAGTCATTTTGAACACCCCCTCTTTAGAGTGGAATAAATGTTATAATAACTGGTTTGAGCGAATGGAAAAGTGTATTAAGCTACGTGGTGAATACTTTGAAAAACAATAAAAAGTATTATAAGGTTCTAGTTGTGTTTTTGTCTTCAAACGACAAAACTTAAAAGGCATGCCTCGTAATTCATCTTGTGCTTGACAGTGAAGGAAAACAGTGCGAGGAAATCTGCATGTGACTAATTTCACTAAAATTCTGCCACATATTTATTCCACATACTCGCATTAGAGTAGCGTGGTGGGATAAGCTCCAAGCCTTCTCCTCAAAAAGGGAGAGGAGGCCTTAGCCCAGTAGTGGGACATTCACAGGCTGTTAGTGTAGGGTGTAGTGTGATTTTTTTTTTAATTTGACGGCTTCAAACTAAAGAATAAATTATATTTTTTGTGGCCCATTGCCTGTCTGCCTAATACAATAAAAACTTATATTTATTCTGAGAAAATGTTTCAATAGTCAGAATTTGATTCTTTAGGCTAGGTTCTATATTATATCAGTTTTTGAACCAAAATTTTATTACTCAATTTATAATTTCATATCTTTACGAAACGCTCATTTCAACAAATCTTATTCTCGCTCAAAATTTGTTATTTCACAGGCACAATTTTCTTGTACGGTACGTATTCGTTTGATAAATTTTCGTATCCATATTATAATTTTACTTGGAATAATAGCGTTATTATCAAAATTACACGTACATTAATTTCCTTACTATAGACGTTTATCTATGTAGCATAATTATATATTAACAATAGTAATTTAAGGCTAATATAACGTCACTATGGTAAATAGTTTTAGTAAAACCGTAGTTACTAAATTAGTCTCTGGCATGATTCCAGAATTTCGGAGACGACACAATACTTTAGAACTGTGAGTGGAAAACACTTAACATGTCCCCTTACATTTATCCAACGGCTGGCGAGATACACTCATACTAAAAAATGGAACATTTTTAGGCCTACATGTTTGTTAAATATTCAGTGGTGTTTTCTATTTCTATCCTTACATTTGAATGTTATTTCGAGAGATTTATTCGTACTGAAAAGATCCCAAAGCTTTTCTGTGTTTATTACACGACAGGCCAAAAGAGGAGTGCAATGTTTTCAGGGTTCATTAATGTATGTATGTAAGTTTCTTTATTTCACCATAACTTGAACCACCACCTTGAATGAAAGGGTATCGTTCAAAGTCTTAAGTCATCCCGAGTGACACTGGCTTTAAATTCATTAATTCATTTACGGTTGTCGTATTTTCAATTTTGAAGATGAATAATTGTTTATTTTAATAATTTATTAGTTTTAAAATACAGGTGTAGTAATAGTACTTGTTATGTAAATAGGTGAAGTCATTTATTTAAATTTGTTCCTTTTGTTAAAGTTTTCTTTTTATTTTACAACATAATGTTGGCTGTGCGCTGATTTAAATAAACTGTATTTTTTCACAATATATTAACGTTCACTTAGTATAAATGTTTATATTAACTTAAAACCGAATTGCGTGATAAATGAATAATTACTTTTTCATGAAGTTCGATTCAAATATTTTCTTAAAAGGGTGTCGATCGTGATGTCGATATTATGAAAAGAGAAAATTGCCCACAGATAGAAATTTTATTTCTTGAAATAAAATTTTGCCAGTCAGCGAAAAATTTAGTATACGGTATATGACAGCCAGTAAATGTTCCACTGCTAGATAAAAGCCTCTCCCATTGAAGAGGAGGCTTGAAGCTTATTCTACCATGCTGTTCCTTATGATATTTTTCTTCAAAACCGAATACGAGATGATTAATAAATACCAATTAAACACATGAAAATTCAGTGGTTCTAATCTCTAGAACATGAGGATTGTTGTATGTATTTACTTTATGTGGTTTACAATAAAGATAATTTCCTAGTGCTAGTTGTTATCTGTTGATTCTGTTATATAATATTATATAATAATATTATTCGCCATAATAAAATACACCTAATTTTGTAAGAATTTATAAAAATAAATAATTTTATCAGACAATTTTATTAAATAAGCCACATTGAATCTTTGCTGGCAAAAAATTTCTTCGTAATTTACGGTAAACCATTATTGGGAAATGTTTTTTGGGTTTCACGTAAAAAAACATATTAGCCTTAAAAATACCTCAATAAATGTTCATCGCAAATACGTCTCAAATTGACGTAGACAGTTTTATACTAAAGGCAACTTTACGCTTAAACTTTTCCTGGCTTCTTTCAAAGTCCAAAGAAGTCGAAGTAGTTTCTTGATATTTTGGTTCAAGCCGCTGACAGTGGAAAAACTCGTATCATTTTTCAATATCGTCTTGTTCTATGGATCAACGGTATTTCAGTTTTTCCTTTACTTTAAAACTAGCTGGTATCAACAGCTATTCTGTTATAAGAATGACTTTTCTCATTTTAAATTTCATATTTATTTTTTGTATCTTAATATAAGACAAAAACTGAATTTATTCTTTGAATGACGATCTTGATGTGAAGGCTTGGAGCTTATTCCATTATTTCGTTCGAATGCGGGTTGGTGAATATATATGTAGAAGAATAATTTGACATTAGCAAGTTTCCTCAAGTTAGCCGAGATGGTCTAGTGGTAAGAACGCGTGAATCTTAACCGATGATCGTGGGTTCAAACCCGGGCAAGCACCACTGAATTTTCATGTGCTTAATTTGTGTTTATAATTCATCTCGTGCTTAACGGTGAAGGAAAACATCGTGAGGAAACCTGCATGTGTCTAATTTCATTGAAATTCTGCCACATGTGTAATTCTACCAACCCGCATTGGAGCAGCGTGGTGGAATAAGCTCCAAACCTTCTCCTCAAAAGGGAGAGGAGGCCTTAGCCCAGCAGTGGGACATTAACAGGCTGTTACTGTTACTGTTACTGTACTGAAGTTTCCTCACGAGGTTTTTCTTCACCGAGAGAATAAAAATTAAGCACATAAAAATCAAAGATGCTTGGATTCGTACCCGCAATATTTAGTTGTAGTTCTATTATTAGTTCTAGTCACTGTGCTGTCTTGGCCAACAAACTCATAAATTTTCAATTTAAGCAACTAGTCTAAACTTTAGTCACATACTTTTACATAGCTATTTCGTTTGTCATGCCAAAAGGGTCTAATCATACCTACAGTTATGTGCCAACGTTTCAGTTATGTCAAATGAAGCATTCAGTAGTTCGTAATGTCGAAAATGAGAGCAGCCTCGAAATTAAAGCCACTCAGCTGCGATGTGTGGATCAGAGCGAAATCTCGTTATATGACACAAAAGCGAAGAGCAATTTTCCAAAATTTTCGAATTTACCATCACCTTATTGGTCATGATATAATGGTTCCATTAATTACGGTTCGATTTTTAAATTCATTCGATTTTTTATTTACTTTACATGCCAGTCAATGCAATATTAAGAAAATATCTTATTTATACATGTTTTTCCAAAGCGTTATAGTACAGGATAGACATTTGTATCAGGACAGATATCTCTCTGTCAGTCTTGAAAGATTAACTTTTAGTTGGTTCCTTAGAGAGTTTTGATGCCTATAGGAAACACGATTGAATGGCACTTAAAAGTTGAAATTATTGTTTTACTTGCTAACCGTACAACTTGCTCAATGACAATTGCTAATTATCATAAAAAAAGTCTAAAGTAATTTGAAAATGTGCTTGTGTCGCTTTTGTGTTGCTCTCGAATCCTATTCTAACTTAATAATACCGAAGTATCAGCGCCGAGCAATGCCGCATTTGTTACAAATATTTGCGTTTTGTTAATTACTTTTTCAGACAGAGTTGTACACCGCCGCGACTTTCCGCTTCCTTTGGGATACTTGTGTGTAAATATTTGAGGAAGCTATTTACCCCATCTAAAACTTCCATCCTGTAAAACAATTAATGTCCTAAGCTTCTTACAAAATGCTTAATGTCAATGACTCTTTCATCATTCCAGCTATAAAAAATCATTTTGGTTTGGTTCGGTATATATTGAAAGGATTATTGGTTATATAACTTTTTATAATAACTGGATATTTTTAAAGAAATTTTTCTTACATTTCGCTTAATCATGTTAGATAATGAAGTTTTTGTTAGAGTTTTAAAAAGAGTTGGAATAATGAAATGTTTTGGTCAATATAAGAAATGGATTTTTGATAATTGTTTTTTAGATATATATAGACTTCACATCAGATCACTTAATCACCCACCAAAACTCCATGATTGTTCTAGTGTCATAAAATAACTAATAAATTGCAAAAACTGAGGTTCAAATTTAGGTTGAATGAATAAAACCCATTGTTTTGTTATTTCATTATTATTTAAGATGCTTAGTGTAATTTTTGCATGTCGTGGTTACCTATAATTATGGCAACTTTTACCCTTAGACGTATTAGCTTGTAAGCTTTTAATTTGTTATTATTACTGTATGCCATGTGCGTGATCCTAAATAAATAAATAAATATTTTTTTACTAAGAAATTTTCAAGGTTAGACTAAAATAAGAAATATGTACAATAGCTCTATTGCAAATGTTTAGTTCTTGAGACGTGGACAAAAATCAGTCATAAAAAAATGTTAGCAAAAATTATAGTATATAAAAAAAGCTTTATCTATTTATTTGTTTCAAATTTGTATTATTTGTCTCATGTTTAATTATTCGGAACACCATTTTATTTACTTAATTATATACATGATATATAAGAGACAGATAGAGTTTTTAGTCTGTCAGTTAACAATGAGAAAAACATATATTAGAATAAAACCAGTTTCGGCACATAGCAGTTTTTCATCCGAAACATGCGGATGAATGTTAAACAAAAATTAAGCACATGAAAATTCAGTAGTGCTTTACCGGGTTAAAACCTGCAACCTTATTAAGATTTACATGTTAAGGCCACTGAGTAACCCCAGCCCCACAAATATATATAGGCCCCACAATATAGTAGTATAATCAAATTAGGATTCAACTTTAGCCTAAATCTTTTCCCTTTATCTGTGTAATTGATTTAATAAATTAAATTTATATGCAGGAAACTAATAATTTTCCTAGACCTCGATTATCGTGGTCGTATTATATATTCAACATCTAAGATTTTTCTTTCTTCTTAAAAAAATATTTTTCATATTTTTTTTCTACTTGATGTTATCTTTTTTATCTCAAATTTTAAAACACGACGTAAAAAGAGGGGTTTCATAAGTGTATTGTGTATATCTGTGTCTGTCTGCGGCATCGTATCTCCCAAACGAATGGACAGGATTTATTTAAATATTTATTTAATTTATTTTTTGTTATTTTATCTTAGCGTCACATTTGTAAAATAAATTTATTACACTTTAATTTCATCTTCAAATAACATTTCCATCACCTATTTAAAAACTCTAGCAATTTTTATCAATGTGTCTCGAAAGGGATAACTTCATTTAACCCTTAAATTCTTTATACAAGGCTTTCGTATGCTAAACATTCTGTCTCAAGCCAGAAGCATAATCTTGTTATACTGCAAACAATTCATAGGCATTTACATTCTACATCCATATTTGAATATCATTTTACATACAAAGCCTAAAAGTTAAATTAATTGCAAATTAGAAGTTTGACTTGGCGCTTCTTATTTTATAACGTCATAGGTCTTTATAATGGCACAATTTCTCGAATATTCTTATTACAAAAAATATATAGTACACTATTATTTCAATTTGTGAAATATTGACTATGATTTTATCGGATTATTAATTTAATATATATGTAAACGAACAGAATTATTACTAAGGCTTTGCGTGATTCCTTTGATATAATTCACATTAGTTAGTACAAATTTATGATTGAGGGAAATAAAACATATTATTTACGTTCATATCTTTGTTGCAAGTGTGCATGGGCTGTGGCAGTCGCTTTCCATCAGGTCAGCCTCCTACTTATACGCTTCCTCTTACATAAAAAAAAAATATAATATTGCAAATATTCGTAGGTTGAAATATTACTACCAAAAAATAAACAATATTTTTTTATTAATATTTAAAACACATTATATACTTAATTAAAGTTGAACAGTTTAGCCGTAAGAAAGAAGTAAGTTGTTAGAAAGTAATATGTGACAATGACAAATAATTACGACATTCAAAGAATAAAGTAAGTAAAAAAGTAAACTTGTAAATATCCCTTGTAATTCTACCTTTAGCAGCATGGTGGAACAAACTCCAAATATAGATTTGGAGTTTGCTTGTTTGCTGCTCCCATGCAAGTTTTCTCATGGTCATGGTTTACTTCACCGCTAAACACTAGACGAATTATTATATAAATGATCTCGTAATCATCTATTATAACCACTGAGCCATCTAGACTTTTATGAACATGTTGATAATAACATACGTTGATAGTAAGATATCACAATTGAGATACGAAGTAAGTTCTCACAGAATTGCATCGCTAAAAAAATTAAAATTAATAACGCTAGAAATTATGACAGTTTGGATTAGTAGCATGAACGCCAGAAGCGTTTCCGTGTTAAATTGCAATTTTAATTATCTGTGTGAAAAATGAATCAGTAACGCAATGTCACCAGTGGAGCCAGTGACAAGACTGTTTAATCTTTCATTTATGTCCCATTATTCTATAACTTTTATATATAATAATATATAATTCCAAATGAGACGCGGATACAAAAATGTAATCATTTGTACAAAATTCAATCAAATGCTTGCAATGTATTAAGGAAATATTAAAAGGAAGTAGTAGGCTTACTAAGAAAAATATTTTTACTTTGTAAAATGAGAAACAACAATAGAGCAGGCTTAATAAGTTTTGCGCATAAAAGTCTCTTGAGAATATTGCATGTACCAAACACCCAGTATTTAAATGGTTAGAATATTCTTCAGCGAGTAGTGAACAGCTCACTTTGTATTCTAACCTAGATTTGCCAAGTTTCTAGCTTTAGTAAATAACATTTGACCTTTGCGAGATTGCCAACTGACCTCTGCTTTCGTCGCTCCACGAAATTTTCAATGTGTGACATTCCACTTAAGAAGGTTTTAAAGCTAATTCCCTAACACCACTCTGCCCCAAAGGAATGTTTACGATGTTTTCCTTCATGGCCGACTGCAATGTTAATTATAAACACGGATTTAACCACGCATTCTAGGATTAAGTTCTAAGTTTTCTATCCACTAAGCTATCACGTGGTCTTGGTAGTAAAGTAATACCTCTTTGGAGGTTTGAGCTTAGTCCGCCGTGCTGCTCTAATACAATGGTACACTTGTGGTAGAATTTCAGAAAAATTAGGCACGTGCACGTTTCCTCATGATGTTTTCCCCTACATTGATTGGATCTAGTATGAAACAACAAATATGATCTCTCAAACAGAATGAAATTATTTTATAATTGTATCATATATAAACCATTGTTTGCTTTTGACAATATAAAGGCTTTATCATGTGATTGTTACGTGCCATGTCTCAACAAAAACTTTATTTACGATTTCAATATATATTATAGTCAAAAAATGGCAGATATGTAAAGCCAATTATACAATACAAGTCAGAATTTATTTTCGAAAAAAATATCAATAGGTAAGTCACGGAATGCTCTTTTGTTATACATTGATTTATTTAAGACTTTTGTTTTTGTGCACTTGTTAAGAAGCTAGCTAAGTATGGCATAATAGAAGCCGCATTAAATAAACTATTTCTGACTGGATATGTAAATATAAAGAGTAGGTTTTATGGTACCACAAGGATATTTATTTTATTACAATTAGCTTATCCACTCTTTTACGTGTTCTCCAAATACAAATTTTCAAATAAGATTTCAGTTTAAAGAAAATTATTAAAGTATTTATTTATGTAGATATTTTATTTATCAAAACTGGAAATGATACTTTAAAATATTGTTCATAAAATGTTGCCTGTGGACGCAAAATATTACTATCACTTTATACAAAGTGAAATTTCACTCACTAAATTTAAAATATTAAACGCATATGAATATGAACGAAACATTTGAATTATTCGTGGTTTTAAATACAACTGTATGTATTTTCATCTACTGATGAAGTGTGTGTTGTTATCATAAGTTTTGTATCGGCTTTTGTTTTCGAATTGTTAATTGGCAGATCAAAAATTTTAGAGTAAAAATGTTTTATGAAATCATTCCAACGAAAAATTGGAATTTCAATATCTACAATTTGTTTATTATAAAAATATTTTCAATGAAAATGTTACATAAGATTGGTTAATAGGGATTTAAAATAAATGTCTATCAGACTTTTTCTATATGAACGTACCTACAAGTTGACGAGCTAGTTGGCGTGGTTGGTAGATACTTTCCTTTCACGCCGAAGGTTGTGGGTTTGATTCCCACCCAGGACAGACATTTGTATGCATGAACATGTCTGTTTGTCCTGAGTCTGGGTGTAATTATCTATATAAGTATGTATTTACAAAAGAAAAGTAGTATATGTGGTATATCAGTTGTCTGGTTTCCATAGCACAAGCTTTGTACAAGCTTAATTTGGGACCAGATGGCCGTGTGTGAAAAATGTCCTAGGATATTATTATTATTATTATATTTTTATTTTACATTTCCTCTCGTATGAGGTAACAAAAACCTAAACACACGGGCCGTAGCCAAGCGCGAGTAGGGTCTAGGTGATTGTATAGGAAGATGAGATAGATGAAGTCGTAAGGAACTTGCGAGTGAGGCGGCATGTGCTCAGGATGATTGCCTTTTGGAGTAAATTATGAGTATTTTGAGGAACCTGTAACATATCAAGGCTACGTTGTAGGCTTTTAGGTACGACTCCAGTTGCTGATATCACAATGGGAACAATATGGATGGTGTTTGCTCGCCACTGACATTTCAATTCGATTGCTAGATCTTGGTATTTTCTGAGCTTTTCCGAAATTGTCGACTGTATGTTATGGGTGTTAGGAATAGCTATATCAATAAGATAAATAGTTTTGTTAATTTTGTCATGAAATGTGATATCGGGTCTATTGAAATGTATTGTTTTATCTGTGATTATAGTTCTGTCCCAGTATATCCTGTAACTATTATTTTCTAGTATAGTGTTGGGTTTGTATTTATAATATGGAGTCTTCTTTTTTATAAAACCATGTTTATGTGCGAGATATTGATGAATGATGGCGCTCACTTGATCGTGTCGATGTTTATAGTCAGTTTGCGCAAGAGCTCTACAGGCGGAAGTTATGTGTTGAATGGTTTCAGGATTAGAATGACAGTGCCGGCATGTATCTGATTGGATATTAGGTGTGCGTATTATGTGTTTCTGGTAGTTCCGGGTGTCGATGACCTGGTCCTGAATTGCCAACATAAAGGCTTCAGTTTCAAAGTCATGGCGATGTCTTCCATGAAGGGATTTCTGTTGCCATGAGGTAGTTTTTTCATTAATGTCGGTAATACGTTCATTTTTTTGTAGGTTTTGATCTTTAAGGCTTAGAGGGGTAAAGTGTTTGTCTGCGAGTGTTACTGTTTATGCAGTGGAGAGTGTTCCGAGCGTTGATGAAAATAGTGTCTAAGAGATATGATTTGTTTGTTGTGTAGATTGACTACATCTATTAAGCCTCGTCCACCTTCACCTCTGGGAAGGGTCATTCTCTGTACGCAAGATCTAGGATGATGTTTTCGGTGGTCAGTTAGAGAAGTGTTAATGATACGTTGAAGGTAGAGGAGTTCACATTGAGACAATTTAATTATGCCGAAAGAATAAGTAAGTACCGAAATTGCGTAACTATTTATTACCGGAATAGAATATTTAAACGATGTCTGAATTTAGTTTTAAGTCCTTTTGCTCCTTTTTGATATATCTGCCTAGCTTGTTCAAAACCTAAGTATTTGTAGGTAGTGTACGGTTCTAGAGGTTAAATAACCTCTCCTGATTCTTAGATGTAGCTATTTGGGATGATTTTTCCATTTTTGACCGAAAATGTCTTACACTTGTCTATCCCAAACTCCATTTGAATATCGCTTGAGAAAGTTTGGATGATATCTGCAAGATGATGTAATGATGCTATTGTGCTACTGTATAATTTAATGTCATCCATGTAAGAGTAGTTTCTGTATTTGGTGCGGTGATAGAGTAACCGTGATTTGATTTGTTCAGCATATGGGAGAGAGGGTTTAGCGCAAGACAAAACCACAGCGGGCTAAGGGCGTCTCCCTAAAAGATACCTCGGCGTATTGGGATTTCAGCCGTTTCGGTTTTAACCTGTCCTGCGATTTTAAGCTTAGTTTTCCAGTTTTGCATAGAACTTTCAAGAAAATAAATAAGCTGTGGGTAAACTTTATAGTATTGCAGTACGTAAAGAAGCCAACTATGTGGTACGGAGTCAAAAGCTTTTTTATAATCTATAAACATGGTATTAATATTTTTTTTCCTAGACGTAGCGTGTTTCATGGCTATTGTGTCTATTACAAGCTGTTCCTTGCAACCTTGTCTACTTTTTCGGCATCCTTTTTGTTCTTCGGCAAGAATATTGTTAGTTGCAATGTGTTCGTGTAGTATTTCAGCAATACATCCTGTAAGTATTTTATAAATGGTTTGTAGGCAGGTAATTGGACGATATTTAGCTGGATTTTGATGGTCGGTGTCTTTCGGTATCATGTACGTGAGGCCCTGTGTGACAAAGTGTGGCATTTTGTTAGGTGTTTGAATAAAGTCGTTGATGCGGTTGTGGAGTAATGTATGGACTGATGTAAATTTTTTGTACCAATAATTGTGTATACAGTCACTTCCAGGTGCTTTCCAGTTGTGGGTCTTATTTAGTACCCGCACGAATATGTCAAAAGGTATATGGTTGAAGTTCATAGGCTTGACTGAATCAATTTCTTCCGGGTCTAGCCACGCAGCGTCTTTATTGTGATTTACTGGATCAGCCCATACGCTAGACCAGAAACTATGTATTGTGTTGGTAGGTGGTGATGGTAAATATTGATTATCTGTGCGTGTGTTTTGTTGTGAGGTAGATGACAAGGTTCTATAAAAATGTTTCTCATTGTTCGAAAAGTGTGTGTTCTGTGACTTTCTAAGAGTGCAATTTAAATATCTTTCCAACCTACTAGATGCGGCATTTAGTTTTTGTTTGAGGGTGTCAAGGAAATGTTCATTGTTTGTGTTAGGGTCTTCATGCTGTGAGTATATCCGGTGTTTATAATTTATCTTTTCCACTAATAAGATAAGTCCTATTGCCATTGTTACATTCTGTTAGTCTTCCAATGTCTCTTCTAAGATCTTGTATCTTTTTCTGTAACTTTTCTGCCATGCAGGTTCTTTTTTCTGTTGGTTATTATTATTATTATTATACAAGTAAATAAAACGTACTTGGTAGTAGGGCTTTGTGCAAGTCTGTCAGAGTAGGTACCACCTACTCATAATATATTTACTACGTTATCAATAAATGTAGGCGGCGGTGACGACTCACCGCTTGCCAGCCTGACTACCTTATATCATAAAAAAAAAACAAATTGTCTGTTTCTATGTTATCTTCTCTGGCTTCTCAAATTACAATCTGAATTAGAATTATTCCACTGGCCTTAATAATAGATGAAATCTTATTCTTATGATGAAAAATAGTTAAATACAAATTATTATTTATTATTTTCTACAGTTACATTTTCAACATGTCTGACCCTCTTAAAAGACAAAATGACATGATTATTGTTACATAATAACCACACTAAAGTTGAGCGCTGGTGCTTGCCCGGGTTTGAGCCAGCATGACGAGCCGGTTCGCGTGGTTGGTGGATGCTTGCCTTTCACGCCGAAGGTTGTGGGTTCGATTCCCACTCAGGACAGATATTTGTGTGCATGAACATGTCTGTTTGTCCTGAGTGTGGGTGTAATTATCTATATAACTATGTATTTACAAAGGAAAAATAGTATATGTAGTACATCAGTTGTCTGGTTTCCATAGTACAAGCTCTGTACAAGCTTAATTTGGGATCAGATGGCCGTGTGTGAAAAATGTCCCGATATTATTATTATTATTATTATTATTCGTTTAAGACTATATGACCCTGACAGCTTATAGCCACATGCCACAGAGCAATATGAGATATTTTTAAAATTTAAGTACTTTATTTCAATACAAAAAGACGATTTAATATAATAGTTGGATTGCTTTATTTTATTCGAACACTCAATGCAAATTTTTCGTCTTTTTGACTCACAATTTAAAAATATATATATATGAAAAAAAAAGTTACAAATAAAATGAAAAATCCACACAATTCACGATTTTTTCTGATTTTTTTCAGCGTCAATACACTCGTTTAATTCAAACAGAGACAAACTGTCAGGAATAATTGGTTCAAAAAATTTGTACTGAAAATTTTATGTACGAAAATTCGGAATTTCAATAGTGCTTACAGCTACGCTATTTTGTTATAGAATTCTTTATCAATTGTGTTGCCTTTTCCACGGGTTAAAAGTTAGAAAACTATCGATTCAATTAAAAAACAATGTTTCGTTCTCGCTTTTATTTTATTGGACTTTTAAAGGGTTTATTATTAAAAAAACAGCATGTCAAACTGTAAGCTTTTTACTTTTTGTGACTAATTAAATATATATTTTTGTGTTATAGTAAAAAGGTAAAATAAGAAATTATATTCACCAAAAATACACAAAATAAATGCAGAACATAAAAATATAAAATAACGTATCATCACAATTTGATGAAAAGGTCGTAACTTTAGCTCATGTTTCTTTTCAGTCTAGTTTCATTTGCTGCGAGCAAGCGCTTTTTATGCATAAAAAAAATAATCATGTATTATTGTAAAAAATACTTATTAACTTACACTACGCAATAAATTATGAACATAATTAATCAAAAAATAAGCTGAATTAATGCTGAGATGGCCCAGTGGAGTATTGGATAAGATTAGCAGAGCAAATTCCAAAACCTTAAGAGGAGAGGAGACGCTAATTAAGTTCTGGTACATTTAAGGATTGCTTCTCTTTTCTTTTGTTAAGATTGTCACTGTAAGAAAAAATAATGAGGAATAATAAGTGTCACCTTCAATAATGGAATCCAATAAGTAATATCCTACCAGTGTTATCTTTTATTGTACTAGCTAACCCTCTCTTGAAAGCAAATCTTAGCAATACGTAATATTGATGTTAGCACAATAGATAAGTGGTATCTAACTGGGGGAATTTCCCGAGAGAGATTCTTTTATGTTTAAATTTAGAATAATATAAAAAACTATGAAATATATAACGTTAATAATCTCTAACATTATGTAAGTTTAACTGACATTAACTGAATTTCGGACAAAGCAGCAGCGGACACAACTAGTAAAATATGTATTTATAACATAAATGCGCTTTTATTAATAAACTCATATTAGAAGGTCATTACGCAATACGGGACGTCAATTAAGAATAAAAAATAAGTATAAAAGGTCGTAGTAGAATTATGTTATTTTATAGCTGAACATAAAAAAACTGAATATTTCCGTATATTTTATGATAATTAAATAAATTATTTATTTGATTATATATTAACTTTATTCTTTCAGCTCTTTCTATTGTAACAAATGCATAACGTAACTTACATATGTATCGTTAAATTGAAAGTAAAGAAACATACTGTAAATGTTCCAGTACTGAATAAAGTCTTCCTCGGCTCTTGTGGAGAAGTTTTGGAACTTATCCCACCTGAGAAGTTTAGGAGCTTCGGATTGGATACAACAAAATCATTGGACACATATAGTTTTCCTTTGCCACAAAGCACTACATAAATAGGCACATATTAAGCACATGAAAAATTGTGGTTTGTTTGGGTTTGAACCTGCAATCTCCGGTTAAGATACAACTATATACACTGAGCCATAACGCCTCTTAATTTCATAAATACAGTAAAATACAACTTTTACACTTATAAATAAGATTACATACGACCTTTTTACTACCATTGATGAAGTGTGTTAGATGATAAGAAGGGAAATTGCGTGACCTGCAATTAATTACATTATCAGGCATCGTGCGGACAGCAAGTGTTAACGAACAGCCCAACGTTACCTTGCACCTTCGTTACATGTTCGTGGTATTTAATAACAATTACCATTAAATAACTTCATACTTTGTTAAAGATAGGTAGATATATAAAGACAGATAGATATGTAACTTTATTACACGTATATTTTGTTAATTTTTTTAATTTAATCGATCTCATAATTATCCTGTATATTGTCTGAAGAAGCTATCAAAGCTAATAAGAAATTATTTTATGTTTTGTTTGATATTTTTATCACAATCAGCTCTTTGTTTTTCCAAGAAATATATAAAATCTTAAGGGAGAATTTTAAAAAAGAATAAGAAAATGCTTAATTCCTTCCCACTGTTGTATTTAAACTATTTTCGTTTTGTTTTTTCTTGTTAGTTCTGATTTATAGAATTGTATGCCACTTATTTCAAGATGATTTTAGCCTAGCTATTAAATTATACTTAAGAAAGAATAGCTTGCATTTCTCGCTATTAAAATAATAATGGCATTATATATATTGTCGGGCCGGTTGGCGTTGTTGGTAGATACTTGCCTTTCACGCCGAAGGTTGTGGATTCAATCCTTACCCAGGACAGACATTTGTGTGCATGAACATGTCCGTTTATCCTGAGTCTGGGTGTCTTATAAGTATATTAATATTTATATTTAATAATTATGTAGT
Organism: Nymphalis io; assembly: GCF_905147045.1. Taxonomy (NCBI): domain Eukaryota; kingdom Metazoa; phylum Arthropoda; class Insecta; order Lepidoptera; family Nymphalidae; genus Nymphalis; species Nymphalis io. Next base: position 3,740,123 of record NC_065910.1, on the reverse strand, counting down.
GTATAAAAATATATAACAGCAATAGAGTAATGTTACATCTTTAAAAAACAACTTGTGATTATCCTGGATTCTAACAAACGTATATATATATATATATATATATATATATATATATATATATATATATAAACGTATATATATATATATATATATATATATACGTTTATATTTTTCCGTTATATACTACACCTTCTCCTCAAAAGGGAGAGGAGGCCTTAGCCCAGCAGTGGGACATTAACAGGCTGTTACTGTATACTACACATATATTTTTTCATTATTCAATGAGAAAAAGGTTTAAGCTAACATCGAATTATACGAATTACCTTTGTAATCTTCGGAGAATATTGTGAGGTAAGCACACATTTAATCTGGCAAAGCTTACCTTACATAATTACTACTGTTATTAATGAATTAATTTTCTAGACTACATTTAACAAAAAGATTTTATATGACATTATCAAAATCTTTTACGAATAAATATTGAAAAAACTCGAAATGGCAGACTGGTTAAATCTTAACATCTCTTGGAAAACTATGTGTTTCATCCGACACAAAAATGGTTACATCATTTTTGTGTCGGATGAAAATGTCCACATACATTGTCCAACCAACATACGTTGGAGCAGCGTGGTGGAATAGGATTCAAAAATAATATGGGACCATAACCTTGCTTGTCTGGGCGTGAACTTGCAATCATCGCTCATCCATTCAACTGTTTTAACCACTAGGCCGCCTTTGCTTGCCTAAAATATAAATATATATATTTTTAATTCTCCTCAAATAAGCCGTAAGTAATGAAAATAAAATATAAATAGAACGTTTTTCTTATCAAAATGATAGCTGGCACCCGTAAATATGTCAGAATAAATTAATCGAATTGGGTCAAACTTAAATTAATTTGAGTGTCAAAGATTACAAATATCTGTTTATTTTGTTACAATTTGCTTTCCTTATTTTTATACGTATAAAATAATTAATATGTATCTTTATTATGAAACAAATAAGAACTTGTTATCAATAAGATATGAATATTCAGGAACTGGAAAAACGTCGCTGCGTAAGTAAAAACAGTATTGCAGTCCATATTCAACATTAAGCCATTAATAATTGTTATAGAAATGTTGTTATTATATTAATTATAAAACTTTTTTTAAGCCCCGACTCAACGATTCTTTACAGCTTACATCCCGTCAACAACTAGAATAGAGCTAAAGATCTTCATACAGCTCAACAGATTTTCAAAAAACACACTCGTACAAGTCACCTATCAAACGAAAAAAAAACTAATTCATCAGTTCGAAGCTACGATGCCAGAAACATACACACATGTTAAGCTTATAATATCCCTCTTTTTGCTTCAGGGGTTAAAAAAGATACCTAAGCAGATAAGGCACATCTCTTTCAAACATAGGGGTCATACCTTACACAGCTAATGCAGGGAATACATTGTATAAATACTTAACCCACATTGGTTCGAGGCACACTAGTACATGGTACCGACATGTAAATAAACAACGCTAATCTTAAGCGAAGATTATAGGTTCAAGCCCAAGAAATTTAGTAATGAATTTCATGTGCTTAATTTGTGTTTTTAATTCGAGTCGTGATCAGCGATGAAGTCAACTATCCGTGAGGAAGCCGTCTTAAGTGTCAATGACGCAATAGTTTACGATGGCCTAGCGATGTAAAAGTTGCAGGTTCGAACTTGATCCCTTGGGATATAATCGTCGAAATGATTTTATTTTTTAATTTAGTATTTGTTTAAATACTTAAAAAACGAGCTAATCGATTGATGGTCACTTTGCACTGTAAGAAATTTAAAATAATTCTTACACCAATGCTAACCATGAACAAAGATGTCATGTCCCTTATCCAAATTACACTTATTATATAAACCGGATCACAGCGGTTATACGGTTGTAAGTATTGCTGCTTAGCGGTTAAATAAATTATGAGTGGGTGACATCACGGGTCTATATTAAAAGTTTATATCGTATTTTTTTTTTATAGAATAGGAAGGTGGACGAGCATATGGGCCACCTGATGGTAAGTGGTCACCAAACGCCCTTAGACATTGGCATTGTAAGAAATGTCAACCATCACTTATAGCCAATGCGCCACCAACCTTGGGAACTGAGATTTTATGTCCCTTGTGCCTGTAATTACACTGGCTCACTCACCCTTCAAACCGGAACACAACAATATCAAGTACTGCTGTTTTGCGGTAGAATATCTGATGAGTGGGTGGTACCTACCCAGACGAGCTTGCACAAAGCCCTACCACCAGTGAAATTAATTATTATACAATACTATTAGTTCACGTGGCACACGCCAGTGAAGCTCCTAATCGGCATTTTTAACAAACATCATCTATTTCAGGCATTTTACATTTTACAAAACATTAATGAATTATACACATAAATATTCCATTCATTGGTGAAAACTGGATACAAATGCGTTCAGCAGTTTTTGAGTTTTTCGCGTTAAGACAAACAGACGCAGGAGGACATTTTGTTTTATAATATGAAGTAATATAACGTTAGAAGACGTTTATCTCAACCAATGATTGAATTTTCAAATTGATGAATTGAAAGGAAATCATAGTGAGGAAACCTGCTAGTGGTAGATGAATATCTGCCATATGTTGCCACCAACTCGCATTGGAGCAGCGTGGTAGAGTAAGCTCCAAAACTTCTTCTTAAAATGAGGGGAGGTCTTAGCCCAACTATGGGACATTTAAAGGCTGTCTAGTTACCTTTTTTTTATTGCAAAATACGAAGCAGCAATCAATATTCTCTTTTTTTAACGAATAAAAGTTTAGTTACTAAAACCTTAGTAAAATAAAGCAATTCAATACTGTTATAAAATTCAATGACTATGAAAAACAAAATGGCCTCAGCGTTATTCTTAGAAGCAGGTAATGGATATCGATTTGTTTTTTAAAGAAACGTATTATATTCGTTTGAAATCTCCTGCTTTATGTAGAACAAAATTTCCGTTGAAATATAGTCAAGGACTATTTAAAAAACCGAGCTTTTAGTGAGCCGAGAAACGACGAGTGATTAGAAAATGTGAATCTGGACCGATGATTGATTTATGTTTTTCATTAATCTTGTGCTACCGGGCACTATCACTTCTGGTTTTTTATTTTATTTTAATTCGTAAATAATTTTTGGTACCTCTTTAATTTAAATAAACTTTTAGACGTCCCTAAATACATTTCAGTTACTTATTGATAAATTACTTTCAAATCACAAATCTAAGCATTGTAGTATATAGTGGAAAATCCATCATTTCTCGAAGGTAAAATAAATTGTATACAGCAATACATTATCAATAAAGGCAAACGATATTATATAACCAGCTAGTATTTTATATTAACCATAAGGTATCTTTGAGTCGAGTGTGCTGGGATGTAACTTTGAAACATCGATGTGACCGAATTTCCCTCAGGGCGGAGATAAAATTGTGTTCCGGTAACGATGTATCTCGTGATGGTTTATTTAAAATTGTATAAGATTTCGAATAGAATATATCGTTATACTTATGACTCGTTCAAATATATTTGACTATTTTATTATTTTACTTAGTTGTAGGGCTATGTGCAAGCCATGTTGGTTTAGCGATAGGTACCAAAACAGCAGTACTTGGTATTGTTGTGTTCCGGTTTGAAGGGTGAGTGAGCCAGTGTAATTACAGGCACAAGGGACATAACATCTTAGTTCCCAAGGTTGGTGGCGCATTGGTGATGTAAGCGATGGTTAACATTTCTTACAATGCCAATGTATAAGGGCGTTTGGTGACGACTTACCATCAGGTGGCCCATATGCCGCCTTCTCTAAAAAAAAGACACAAAGTCCAGGAGACTCAATTTATATAAAATAAAATATACCGTTAAAAGCTGTTATGTATTATTTTTATTGATATAAAGAATTAATCATTAAAAATCTATTATAATATGTCTTATATAAAACATCTTTATGTATTGAAATAAATCAATATACTTACTAGTGTACCCAGCAACTTGCCCTAACCTCGCACGATTCCTATACTATTGATCAATTTTAAAACAGATTTAAACAAGATATAAAATTTTCCGCAATAAGCTCAAACCTTTTGTTTTATAAATCGTGAGATAATTCAATAACATAAATTAACGCAGATGTTCAATCTCAAAAGACAAAAATATTTTTATACGCATATATCCTTTCAAAAAAAAAAAAAAAAACAAATTAATAATGAATCATGGATATTATCAAATATATCCTTGAAAGTTACATACTTTAAAATTTGTTAAATACATAAATATATAAACAATATATTAAATGTCTGTTATTAAGATTTTTTTTTAAATGATATAAAAAGTTACATACTGTTCCAAAAGTAAGTGCATTATTTAAAATGATTTATAACATGATAAACGTCTTACATAAACGTAATATATATTTTCGCAATGTTGATAAATATTGAATAAAATAAATTGTTACGAATTAAGTCGCGTTTGCTTATGAATTTGAATATTCAATCACTTTTTAACTTTAATTTTTACTCCGACTAAAATGTAATTATAATAGTATATATGAATAGAAACACTAGAAAAAACTATTAACTCTTTTGTGCTGCTATACCACTGAAATATTTATTATTCCTTAATAGTTTGTAACATAATAAAAAACAATTTACCTTAAATATCTCGACCGAAATATCACATTTTATTAAACACTCACGATTCACTTACAAATAATAATAAAATCTAGTCTAGCAAAAAAAACAACACCAACACTCACACAGAAGTTACACAAATTAAAAAAATATATATTCACAATTCTAATACATCGTAATATTGCGCAAATATTCGGACGACGAATATACGTCCTTCTAGCTTGAGAGTTCGAAACGCACTGAATAGGGTGCGCTTATACGAGTGAAGGAGCGAGACGGACGTATCTGAAACGCAAGGGTGTGATCCATATAGCTTATAAACTGTCCAAGTAACACGGAAGCTCTTGGATGTGTATGAAGCTTACGCGTAGATACTCATAATCGTTATTGCTTAAATATAAGCAGCTTAAAAGCTTAACACTTTCGCACCATACGTAACGATTCTACGCAAAATAAATCAAATTTTATATTGCTAAGTGTTTAATTAAAATATGCTGTAGTTATAAATATATTTTATATCTTAAAAAACGAAATATTGCTGGAACCGTATAGTAACTTTTTATTGCAAGAAAACTGTGATTTTTTATGTTTCTTTTTAATATTCGATATTAAATATTTCAGTAGCTTAGTAGTACAAAAGTGGTAATAGGTTTTTCTAGTATTACTATTTGTATAAACTATTTTGAATACATTTCAGTTAGAGTAAAAATTAAAGTTAAAAAGTTATTGAAAATACGAAATTCATAGGCAAACGTAACTTAATTCGTTACAATTTATATTTATTCAAAAAAGTTTCTACATTGCGAAATTATATAATACGTTTATGTAATACGGTTATCGTGTTATAAATTATTTTAAATAATATACATACTTTTGGAGCAGTATAAAACTTTTTTTTTTATTTAATAAGTAATCATACCAGACATATAATATATAGTATATTATAACATGCTTTTTTAAATGTATATTGCTATATATTTATTTAATAAACAAATTTTAAAGCATGCACCTTTCTATATATACATGATTCATTCAAGTCAATTTGGATTTTTTTTTATGAAATTGTTAAACGCGTTGAAAATTATTTTTTTCTTCAGAGATTATTTGGACATCTGCATCTATTTATAATTTATTTTAATATTCGATATTTTTGTTTAAAAACGATTTGCATCTTTAAGTGCGATGATGACGCGTTAGTTGCTAACTAAGCTCGGCAAGATATTAAATACATGTATCATGATTGCAGAGTAAAATGAGATGAACAACATTTATTCAAAGTTAAATTTGTAAAATTATTTTATGAAAGTGCTCGTTAAACGTTTTCAATAGCTTATCAATTTTATTATTAGAATTGATTGTAATAAGTATTTGGAATATCATAATATATTTTGTCTATATTATAATTTACCTTTCTACCTTTGAAGACATGAGGTCTTAAAACTAACTAAGCTACGCAATTAGGCGTTAAAGTATCGATCTTGAGCTTTCATTTCAAGAGTTCTAAGAATTTTATATATGAATAGCGTTTGTTTTTGATTAAATAAATGCCACATTGAAAATATTTGAATTTCGGACAAAATTTCTATGTCCATAATGATGTCATTGCAACAGAGAATCAAGGCTGAAGTCTTAATTACCAAAGGGGATTTCCAAACTGTCTTATTTATTAATAGCATTAGTAACCATTGTAAATTTATCGTTAGCTGTGATTGGTAAATCTAGAAGACCTTTACTGCTTTTTATTCTGCGACATTGTTTGAAATAGATAGATGTAATTTTGATCAATAATTGATTATTATTAATGATGATGAAAACTTTATTATATTATCTACGAGTTATCGCCCGCGAATACTCTCGCGTTTGGGGGGATATTAATCTTAGATTTATATTTATTTAAACTGTAATTCTTCTGCTATGGCCGTAGCAATTGAATTCAAAAAAAGGAAGATGTTCTCAATTGGATTGTATTTTTTATGTTTATTACTCAGAAATCCATCATTTATGATTTGATCAAAGATCGACAACGCACTTTCAAACCCTCGGGTATTGGAGATGTCCATGGGCGGTGGTAGTCACGTTTCATCAGGTAAGCCTGCTCGTTTGCTTCCTCTAACTTAAGAAAAAGATTTGGGAAATTGAGGTTAAAAAAATTATGGGCTCGAATGTTATTTGAAGTAGATTTTTTATTTTTAATCAGATCATTATTGTTTTCCATGTCGTAATTTTTTAGTGTTTTTTTTTAATATTACGCCTATTGCAACATTTGTTGGACATTCTGAATAAATAAATAAATTTGGACTGTATTTTTATTGTAACTGCGGATTATCGAGTTTTAAATAGGAATATGCATTTAAAATGTAGTTAATAAAAAAGACAATTATGCACTATTATATTTTATTCATTTTAATTTTGTCTATTACTATCATTATATTATTAAGCGTCATTATTAGATACGGCTCATTGTACAATACAAAAACATGTAGATGATCCAGTGGAGCTAAATGTTTTAACCAATTCCCTGATGCTGAATGGTCACCAATTGTAAAAAAAATAAACAATCATGACGAATGGGTGATATTAACCCAGACGAGCACAAAGCCCTATCGAGTGAACAGTTTTGTTCGTCATTTTATGTTTATAAAGATGAAAATCGACCTTCGGTGTAAGCATTGACATAATACATAACAATAAGAAACATACAAATTTCAATTACGATGATAGATTAAATTTACCAACATCGTGCAACCCGGTACTACACTTAACACTCCCCAAGGCACGGGAGTGTAAATACTTACACTACTTACTTATACTAACTAACTAACTTAAAACTAACCAAACAACTTTAAACTCTTGGCTGCTGTCGAGAAATATTTGCTTGAAAAACGCAATAAATTGATATTGGCCCGACCAGGCGATTGAATCCAGGTCTAGCTGCCTCATAAACTAATCACTCGACCAATGAGATGAAGTAATTATTATATCTCTGAGGAAGTGTGCCTATGTCGGGTAAAAAATAGCTAAAAATATAATATTAATTAAGACATAAATGACACATGACTCTATGACACTTAAGAATTATATATATATATATATATATATATATATATATATATATATCTTAAGTGTGTTAAGTCTTAGTTTACTGGTGGTAGGGCTTCGTCAAGCTCGTCTGGATAGGTACCACCGAGGGGGTGGTACCTATCAGATATTCTACCGCTAAACCGCAGTACTTGTTATTGTTGTGTTATTGTTTGAAGGGTGAAAGTGAGACTAAGCCAGTGTAATTACAAGGGAGATTTAAGCGATGGTTAACATTTCTTACAATGCTAATGTCTATATGGGCGTTGGTGACCACTTACCATCAAGTGGCCCATATGTACGCCCGCCAACCATTTCAATAAAAAAAAATTACTGATCATAAATACCGTAGCTGAATTTAAAAAACAAGCGCAAGTTTCTTAAGGTTACAAAATAATCTATGCGAAATCGACAACCGGTAATATAATCTGTTATTTCAAAAAAAAAAACAAAGTCTCAAAAGTAAAGTCAAATACAGTGACTCTGTTTATTCTATTTATTTGCAAAGTAAACAGAAGCAACATTTTGAGTCAACTATCCTATTTTATCTTCCCGAGTTCCGTGAGGGGTGATAGAAATCAATTGGTTAAGTTTCTGTATTGTTTTTCTTTTTATATAATACGTTCTTTATACACATATATATTTCTTGTTAACGCTATATATATACTATATGTCACTGAACTCTTCCGAAACGACTGGACCGATTTTGATAACATTTTTGTGTGTGTTTGAGTGGGTCCCTAGGTGGTTTAGAATGGACACGGTAGATGTCACTACGGTCGGGTTCCACTTTTTTTTCGGGACGTAGTCGGGGTGAACTGCTAGTAAAATATACGTATATGTAGTATTATATATATTAGCTTATCGCCGTCCACTGCTGGACGAAAGCCTCTCCCATAGAACGCCAACCATCCCGATCTTATTTAGTATTAAACATAATTTAATTATGTTATTATAACCAGCGTCATATAATAATAAGTTATTTATTAATATTTATTTCTCTCTTATTTTACATTCTCTTTGTTAAATAAGCAAAACTTTTATATAATATATTTATTTCGTGTATCTCAAAAACAACTGTAAAGATTTGTCTTCAATTTTGATATGGTTTTGATTTTTATGTTTGTCTATATAGACGTCTTTTCTGAAAAACACAAGTTTTTACAAAAAAATTAAATATATTTTTTAAGAAATTACAAGACCCGAACTCGGTCGTCCGGTTAATAAGTACATTCAAATGATATTTTAGTATGTTATGAACTAACACCTTTACTCTACTCTTACTCTAGTGAAAGGATCATAAGTCTTTTTTTTATCCCCATTGCGCACATAGAAGCTTGCGGAAATAAAGTGAATTTTTCATTTTTTCCAAATCAGCTAAACCACTATCACCACTAAATATTATGAGCTAATTTGCTTTTGCGTCAGATGAAACTCTGCCACATAACGTGTATCCATCAAACCGCATTAGACTAGTGTGATGGAACGAGCTCTAAGCTCTCCTTAAGAGGTCGAGCAATAGGATTTAGTAAGCACTTATATTATATGTTTATTATATATTGTACCCAAATGGTTACTTTTCGCCTTTCTAATTAAGGGTAATACAGATTAAGTAATAAAAAAGTAAGTTGTTCAGATTTTATAAAATTGATAAGCAAAGTAACAATAAATAAAAACATTATGTCAATGGTTAGCCAGGTTTTTTTCAGGTATTGGCAAGGTCATCTGATATTATAATTGGCTCACCGTTCTCACCCTTAGTTTAATATACTTGCTTGCTTTAAATAATATGTAACTTAAAACGGTCTTCTACTGAGCTTTATCAAGAGTTATTATTTACATTTACCTAAATATATGACAACAATTTTGAAGCTACACCTAGTATAGTTTTGAATCAATTATTGACATTTATTCTCTTGCTGAATTTCATTAAGGGGAGGGATTAGGTACTCTATGTGATTTTCTGTTATCTCGATAAAGTTTATGTAAAATTACACAACAATCGGTTGAGTAGCTTAGACTTGAAAGCGTAACAAATAAACTCACTTTCACATTTATAATATTACTACCGATTTATTATTTTAAGACGGAATGGAAATTATGTGATTCGAAATGTCACACACAATGGTAAAATTTTTCAACACATAGAAATTGTCGAAGAAAAATCGAAAAGTAAACAAATAATAGTAATATCTATCACACTATTGAATTACGAATGAACTGGAATGAAACGATCGTCTTCTGGCTATTTCTGTCTATTATAGAAAATAGTAAGAAATTATAAGGTTTTACATAAAAAACCTATTGAGTTTCATTCGTTAGTTTTCTTGAATCTAAGTATTTTAGCACAAAAACTAAGTGGAATGTTTTTATATGAATTCAAAAATTTTAATTTCAAATTTTGATTTATTTTAGTATTAATATATAAGAAATTCTATATTAATATAATAAATAAATATAAACGCTAAATTACAGTAAATATGCAAGTAAAAGATAAAAACTTAAAAACCAACAATTTTATTCATACTTAATTCATTCTTGATTGTATCTTAACACTAAAAATAAGCTTTTCCATAAACTTTTATTAAGAACATCATACGTGGTTTCCAATTAAGCAACATGACTGATCACATTTCAGATAACAGTCTCGGTGTCGGCTATTGTCGGCTTTTGTCGGTGCTTGATGCCAACCAAAGTTAGTGGCGTTGTATGATATTAATCTATCGCTGCACTTTGTGCATTTTATAGTTTCCGTTTGATCGTATTTCATGTTTGTCTTATTCCTATAATTCTGAACAGGATATGCTTATATCAAACGATATATTTATTTTTAAAATGTATGTATAATATTTTCTATTAAAAAGTTATGAAGTCTTTCTGACTACCAACTGCGCCGGAGATATTATAGTGCCGAAGTGTGCGGGAACAGATATTTTATCTGTATTTCTTCACTCAGGATAGTTCTTCATTCGTGTAGAATTGTCGTAGTACAAAAATACAGATATGTGACTCATATAGTCCTAAGTTTTTTTAAATATTACAATGCAAATGTGAGTTTGTGCATTTGTATGTTACGTTTAAACGTTATAACTGTTCAACCGATCATAATTAAATTTTGAACACATGTTTAATAGTAAATAGTAACAGGTGTCTACCAAAACAGCTTATCCAAATTATTGGACTTTTGATCTTCATTGTTGATTTCTTGAATAACTTATAAATACGTCTGTCACGTTGTTACTATCTATTTGATAATGTAGATACGAAGTACTAAGATACCGCGTATCTGTGTTACTTCGCTTTTTCGCTTTGTCGCGTTGTATTGGAAAACGGAAGCATATCGGTACGTCACAATCATATATTTGACAGTAATCAAATTTTGTATTGTACAATTTTCCTTCTTTACGGTTTCAATCCAAATCTGTTTGACAAGTTTATACTGGTGAAATCTTGGATTTTTCTGTTGGATATTATAGCAGTCTATGTCTGGAAGTCTGAAATTATCGGTTTGGTTATTAAATTTGTAAAAAACATTAAACTTATATATTTATTATACTTTATTATAATTTATAAAAAAATACTAATTACTTGTTTTAAAATTTAGTCTTTTTAAAATATTAATTAAATAAAATTGCAGTATTTTAAAAGCTTCTTTATGAAAAATAATTATCAGCATGAACTACCTTTGCTCAGCAGGAAAGCCAGTTATGTCTCGTTACTAATTACCACTTTTTTTACCTTGTGGAAACCTTCAGAAAGGTACCCAACTCCCATTGAGGGGATCTGGGTTATGTGGGTTATTCTTACCTACTAAAACCACTGCGATAGCCGTCCTCGGCACAGATCGGAGAGGCTGCTGGATCGTGTTGATATAACGCATCCGCGGCCTCTCCCGTGCTTTGCTCCGCTCGTGGCTCGGCGGAACTCTCCTCAGGGGGCGAAGGTAATCTCGACCCTCGCACTCCTCGCTAGTGCGTACGGCAGCGCGAGGCCATCCCGGCTGCCGTCCTCCTCAGGGCTGTCTGAAATAAGACACGCGAGGCCCCCATTTCACATCTCCACGGCCCCGGGGTTACACCCTATCTTTTAAGCTCCAGGCGTCGGGGCTGTGGGACGGCCGAGATGACGTCGACGTCGTCTCCGCCGAGCAGGATCGGCCCTCTCCTGTTCCCGCTCCGCTGTCTTCTTCTGGACCTTGACGGTCTCCCAGAAGGAGGCTACGGCCATCCACGCCGATTCCCTGCGGAGCATCGCTGACACGAGTGCTCGCAGGGACAGGTAATGCCCGATTTCGAGGACCAGGATCTCCCTCTCCGCATTCCACACGGGGCACACCTCCAGCGTATGCTGAGCGGCATCTCGGTGCGCACCGCAGTGGTGGCACATCGCCGACGATTCGCGTCCGATGTTACACAGGTATTCTCCAAAACAACCGTGACCGGTCATTACCTGCGTAAGTCCAAAGATGACTCGTCGCTTTCGTCTCATCCAGGCTTCAAAGGCTGGCAGGATATTAATTACCACTAATCTAATATGACATTAGAAACTATCCCATTGGCCTTAAGAGTTATGTTACGTTTGAAGTATGGGTGTCATTCTATATATATATAAGAATAACGTTAGATACATTTATATAACAACTACATATAGATATATACATTCTTAATGAATCGAGCGAATCGAAACAAAATAGACTTTCACACGTATATTTTTTTCACTTTGAATATATATAAATGAAAAAAAAAAACTATCATATTATGTGAAATATGTTTTAAAATATGACAAATTGTAACTTTAATTATAATATTGTTATGAGATCACCACAATGCGCGTTGAGCTTCAAAGTCAATTTGATAACATTTATAGAATTCTCGTATGTGTTTCATTTGTAGCATTCCACTGGGGAAATGCTGCTTGCATTCTTGCAATTATTCTAAAAGTTCATGAGTTGTACGTTAAGCTTTTTTAATTTTTATTTAAATATATTATTTTAAAAATAATTATTGTGTTGTATATATATATTTTTTATATAAAAGGTAGGTGGACTAGCAAATGGGCTACCTGATGTTAAGTACCTACTGGTGATAGAGTTTTGTGCAAGCTTGTCTAGGTAGGTTACTACCCACTCCTCAGATATTCTACCGCAAAACAGCAGCACTTGGTATTGCTGTGTTCCGGTTTAAAGGGTTACTTACAGGTTAATTACAGGCGCAAGGGACATAACATCTTAGTTCCCAAGGTTGGTGGCGCATTGGTGATGTAAGCGATGGTTAACATTTCTTACAATGCCAATGTCTGTGGGCGTTGGTGACTACTTACCATCAGGTGGCCCATATGCTTGTCCGCCTTACTATTCTATATAAAAAAAGTAGTCACAACCGCCCATAGACATTGGAGTGTGAGAAATATTAACCATTCCTTACAACACTAATGCACCACCAACCTTGGGAATGGAAACGTCATCATTGATATATTATAACGACTTAAATTGAAGATTTATATATTAATTGCAAATACACACTGTATGGTCATGATCAAATGGAATGTTTGCAAGACTGATAGCATTTTCCTTATTGAATTAGAATTCCGATTCTTCGTGTGAAAAATGAATAATGTGATGTTGTATGTTTTAGAAATGTTCTATTTAAATCTTCAATATAAGAGGAAACGGGTCTTTGGCTGTGGTATAAGCCTGCAAGGCTTTACTTATTTATAAATTCGAATTAACCGCAATTATAAAATAAACGATCGATAAAACGCAATATTTTTTTTATAGGTTGACGGTCAAATGAACAGCTTGATGGTAAGCAGTCATAGCCCTGCCCATAATAGACATTAGAATAGACATTAAAATTACTGCAAGAAATATTAACCAACCATTCCATCGTTAATGTGCCACCAAAACTTGGGAATTAAGATAAGCCCTTCAAAACATAACAATAATATGTAAAGCGGTAAACATAAGTATTTTATACATTATTATTAGATTAAATTCGAAAATATAATTATCAAAATCAAAATTTTGTATGATATTTCATTTAAAATAAAAATTGAATTATCATTCCGATTTAATTTTCAATCTTTCATTTGAGTTTTTCGTTATTCAATTTATCCTACGGTATTGTTTCACAAATATTCATAGTAAATAAACAAATATAACATTATACTTTCATATAACAAAAGACTAGTTATACAAAGGATATTTTTATTTTTATATAATAATGGAATGAACAGATTAAAACGGCATTGAAAGAATGCTGTATTCATTTATCTACATCCTCTCTAAGTTTTGTTTATTACGCATTCACGCCTAATCGCTCACACGAAGACAAAAACGAGGATGATAGTATTATCATGTCATTTTTTTCATAGATGAATTCCCAGAAACTGGTAAGCAATTAAAAGTTTATTATTGTAAATGTAAAGATTATGAAAGTGGCGATAAAGATTTTAATTGCAATTTTATTAACGCGCTCCCGAGAAAATTATAAAACGAAGTTTGTATTTAATCAGTGGTTCTGCAAGAATAAAAAGCGTTAAGAGCGAAGTTACTTCTAATAAAACTATAAAGCGTTTATTTTATATTCGAAGTAGATTTTTAGATAGCATTGAATAAAATGCAATCTCTGTGGATAAGTGTGAATTAAATTCGAACGAGCTCTATTCAAGTTTTTCTTAGTGTTATTTAAATAAAAAAAAATCAAATAAAGAACTATAGCAATAACAATGCTAAATTCCTTTTACCAAAACGAAGTTACTTTATGGGTTTGTTCATTTTTTACGTAACAACAATATATAAGATGATAATGATGTTTTCTTACCAATTTCTCAATGGAGAATAAACAAATAAACATGAGATGTTATAGTGCTCGTGTGTGTCCGCAAACACAGGTGCAATTTATTTCCTCGCTCTCATGATCAAACGGGAATTTAGGCGCAGGACAAACTGATGTTCTAACACTGACTGACAACTTCCAAAAGTAAGGGCTACTAAAACACCAGTATATTATTGGATAAGGTTTAATAAAAAACAAACTCACCATAAATCCAGATTATATTTACGCATAATAAAATATTTGACAAAAAAGCATTTAAAAACTTTTTTAAATCCAGATATCATTAAAATAGTCGAACGAATAATAAATCAGCCTTAAGCTGTCTTAAACTCGCCATTAAAATATACTCATCACATTTTAACGATTCCTAAAATAATCATTATCAAGTAACTTTTAGGTATCCACTAAAAATATAGCTCTATATAATGCGAAATGGGGATATCGTTTCATTCTTACTGGTGGTAGAGCTTTGTGCAAGCTCGTCTGGGTAGGTACCACGCACTCATCAGATATTCTACCGCAAAACAGCAATACTTGATATTGTTGTGTTCTGGTTTGAAGGGTGAGTGAGCCAGTGTAATTACAGGCACAAGGGACATAAAATCTTAGTTCCCAAGGTTGGGGGCGCATTGGCTATAAGCGATAGTTGACATTATTACAATGCCAATGTCTAAGGGCGTTTGATGACCACTTACCATCAGGTGGCTCATATGCTCGTCCGCCTTCCTTTTCTATATATATATATATATATATATATATATATATATATATATATATATATATATATATATATATATATATATATATATATATATGTAATGTATATTTAATTGCTGTTATTTAACTCCATCGGTCACTCACTCATCATTTATTCTATGCATACAACCAACTTTAAACTACAATTTACATTAATGTATTCTATTTTAACGAGTTAATGACTCACTTCATATAACATGTATGTACAAGGAAAACTATATGCCATGTTTTTTTAATTATATATTATTCGATCTCCACATACTAAACGCCATTGTTAAGATTAATTGCTATTATATATTACAATGACATAACATGGCTAATAATAATAAATAAATCTATTGTTCACAAATTGTATTTGTAGATATAACGGCTGACACTTCGGAGGACTTACTGTTCGAGTTCGCTTCTACCAGCTCGACCGAGCGCTTCGTAGTCCAATCCAGGTTTGTGTTTCTTTTTATTTAGTGATTCCAACAGTGTATGCGTTTACATGTAGATTAGGTTTATAGGTTAAGTTAGGTTAGCTATAGTATAGCTATTTCAAAATTTTACATAACAAAAGCTACATTCTAATAATAGCTAATAATCCTTATTTACTTTTTTATTTATTTTATAAAAAACATTGCTTAGTGTTTGTTTAGTTAAACTGGTTGCTACCTTTCTGTCATTATGGAATTAAGGGCGTGGACCCATGTCTACAGTGCGGCACCGGACTCATTCTTTCACTAAAACTAAAATTGTTAACTAAGTGACGCTTTCCTGGATTTGAACCTCGATAAAGATCGCGTGTTGTTTCCACTGAACCATTTCTTATATTTACTACGTTTAACACTTTTGTTGATAATGTTGTCATATTTCTCTTAAAATAGCTTGATCGATTCAAATGAAAATGCATAACGCCAATGTTTTAATATATTTTTTTTTTATAATTCATTATTAAATAAGAGAACGGTACGTGCTTCCACTAGTGAAATTAAAAGTTCGATATATAAATTGTCAGCCATATTTATAAACACGTGCGAACTAAGCAACAACAAAACATTGCGGTGTACCGAATACGGCACCGCGCTGCAGCACGACGCCGCGCCGGCTCCCGGTAGCGGCGCCCTGCCATTATACGGTGGCCGGTACCGCACCGCAGACTTGTGTTCGCGCCCTTATTACTCATCAAATAACGCTTATAAGTAATACCGATTAATCGCAATAATAAATCATTATAATAATAGTTGTCAAATTACAATTTACCATTCGAAAATTGAAACTAAAATTCCCTTTAAAAATTTTTATGTTATTGATATATTCATTCAAAATTAATAACAATTGTTACAAAACTACTATTTCAGAGTAAACAAACTACAAAGTTTTGAATATTTAAGATTATGTTTGATCAAAATTGCCTATTTCATTTAGTTTAGCCTCGATCGAAGATAGTTGTTAGTTGCGGGTACTTCGAAAGTTCTGCGAGCAGAGATTCTTAATTGGACAAACGGTATAATTACGGTGTAATTAATTTATACTTTGATTAACAGTTAATTTAAGCCCTAAGGCACTTAAAACTTTTATTTGTAAATGTCGGTAACAGAGTTAGCCAATCGCAATTTGTCATCGTTATTATTCTATTATTTTATCTGTGTGTACTTAATTATATTTATATTTCTTTGTTGATAAATAAAGTTTCATAATTGCCAAGTGTAACATAACATAAACATAAAACCTTCTATTAAAAAATCTATTTTCGTATAGTTTTTTACTTTTTAATGCACTTTCTACTATTATTTTTAAGAATAGGTTCTATTTTCCTTTTGAAGTTAGTTTAATTTTTTAATGTTTTTTTTTTTATTTATACCTTTTATTTTTTTGTTACAATTAAAAATAAAAAGATTTATTATATTACAGTATGCTTTATATCAATTATCATTGTGCTATGGACAGTCAGCATAAAAATGCTGAATCAACTTTATAACATATTTTTCGCGGTCAAGGAAATAAAAAAGATAAGTACAGTTTGAAACGACGCTTTTACTTTTAACAATCTTTTAGGCTTGTTTCACATTAGACGTTACTTTAACGTTTATTTAAACGAAAAAAGACAATCCGTCATCACAACTGATACCTAATATTACGTCTAACAAATAGTTACTTCAATGTATTGTTATTATAAAAAAATATCAATTTAACACAAGTTTAGTAA
Organism: Nymphalis io; assembly: GCF_905147045.1. Lineage (NCBI taxonomy): Eukaryota > Metazoa > Arthropoda > Insecta > Lepidoptera > Nymphalidae > Nymphalis > Nymphalis io. The sequence continues at coordinate 3,722,600 of NC_065910.1, read as the reverse complement.
TCGTGTAATATACAATTTTAGGCTAATTAATTAATACTAACCATTTATCTTAAAGTAATTTTCTTTTCAACAATGGTTACAACAAATCAATACATGAACTTTCAACTGACAAATTAAAATCCCAGTGTGAACAAGCAAAGAATTACGCAGAAACAACGTCCCCTCGTTGCAATAAATAACTTGTAATCTTCACACAAATATCGCTAGGGGAAGCGACCAGTGGATGAAATGACTATGGGGGAAAAAGTACTGATTAACGTAAAACGGGAGCCAAGGAATCTGTTCTTACTTAGCTTTCAAAACACAAACGTTATCTATAAATAGACATAGATAAAATATATATTTTTAACGAAAGTGTGGATCTAGCATTACTTGATTCTATGCAGATATCCTGCATATGTATTATAATTTAATTGTTTTGTCGGTAGAATTTATATTTTGAACGGTATTTACCTTGAATCGGTCGTCATTTTTTTTAATTACTGCAGATATCAAATTTACAATATATAGCTAAGATTAAAATTCATAAAATAATAATGACTTGAACACTAAATTCACACACTCAGAGATTTAAATCCGACCTAGCCCAAACTTCTAAGCACTACTCTTGCGGCCCTAAGATGACTTGGCGGGAAACAGACACAAACGGAATCTGGAAAGTTCAGTAACTTGGTTACGTACGACTCCAACGGCTTAAGCTTCAATATCTTCTGTCCATGTTCACCAATTCGACTCTTCCCTTATCCTGTCCTTATCAAATGCACTGGAGGAGATTATTTTCCAGTGTTTGTATGTTCAGTCGGGAAATGTACAAGAGAATGGTAGGCGCTGAGGTTTTCATTCACACTTACAGGAGCAGCTTCTGGTACGGGTAATTTTGGATTTCTCGACTTTATCAAAATTAGGCGTGCTTTTACTGCTGCGTCAGTATCCTTTACGTGACAATTGCCGTAATTTTTAGGAGATGACACGAAGAGTTCTTCATGTAACTTTCCTTTTTTTTCTCTTGCGCCTGTGACGTAATCGGGTCACAAACACCAAGTAGGTACTTCGTGGTCCTAACACAACGTTAGTGGCTCGCTGTCTGTCGCCGCTCTATTTTCGCTGACGGGAGGAAATTGAAGCATGTTTACGTTGGCCGTTAAATTTCATACTACGCATTCGAATTGATTAATATAAAGACATCTAAAAATAAAATAAATGGAAGTTTTAGGACTTGGGATCCATGTACGTTATTTTCTTTATTCCACCATAACTTTAAAATGTTCCACTCTTATGGGTAAAACTAGTATTTTTTTAAAAATATTTTGAAAATAATAATAGCATTGATCGTTATTTAAGGCATTACTAATATTCCTATTTAACCCTTTAATTAAGTGAAAAGCTTGTGTTAGGAGTGGAGACGACAGTAGCCAGGAGTCAAGATCGAATCTGCGACTTACCTCATTAGGCAGCCCGTAAACCATTGCGCTATAGATGCTTCATTCATCACTTGTCAATTTTATTCTAAATAACAAAATTTAGAATTATAAAACATTTGTAACATTTCTCTTAATTATTTCTCTTTGTTTTGAATGTAATTGTGATTGAGTGACGAGTAACTTCTAAATAAGACTTACAAGCTTATTTCAGATTTCACAGTAAGTCACGTAAGGCTTCAAAGCAGACAGTGATAAGGGTTTCTTATCTTTTCTCTTGCACTATATTTGAAATAACATGTCCTAATGAGGATTAAAAAAATACTGACTTGTTTTCTAAAATATTTATGTGACACAGCACCTTTCAATTATTTATATATTATATAACCACACTCTCCAAAGTCTCCAACCCTGATGAACTACCCACCACTTCTTTATAAAAATGCGAGAAATTTTGTATTTTGCTTGTAATAGTCTTGACAGTTGGAGCTCGCGATATTTAAAGGCCAAAGCTGAGTGAGCCATTCCGTATACCAATATATATTAATGTATATTAATTTAGTTTTTATTTAAAAAATCAGGATTTGATAATCAGTTTTTGATAAACGTAATGCCAAAAGTAAGTACGTAATGTTATTTGGTGGTAATGTATTCTGCAAGACCCTTCTGGGTATTTACCACCAACTTAAAATATATTCTATCGCCAAGCAGTAACATTTAGTATTGTTGTGTTTCGGTTTGAAGGTGGCGTGAGCCAGTGTAACTATAGTACACAACATCTTAGTTCTCAAGGTCGATGGCCCATTGCCGATGTAAGAAACGGTTATATTTCTTACAGTGTCAATGTCTATATATAGTGTTGACTAGATACCATCAGTTAGCCGATTGCGTGCGATCCGCGTACTAATTAAAATTATAAAGGTGTAGTGTTTGTTGTCTATGCAAATTCAGTTAAGATAAGCCGTTTTCAACTTTTGAACATTAAAATATAAATATTATTAAAAATCAGTATGGGAATAGGTTTTTATCTGAAATATTATTTATAAGATATCCGCCACATCCGAGAGTCCAAGCAGAAGTGTCTAAAGCAAGAGTGGCTGGTCGATGAGCTCGGTAGGGCCAGTACCCACTACGATGATCATCACGTGATCAAGTCGCGCCGCTAGGCCACGCCCAGTCGGAAGTCATTCCTAACAAATCCAATTATAAAACCGTTTTGATATGTTAAACTTGGTTAACATCCCAGATTTTATTCTGAAAAATTATTGCTAGGTTAACACAATGTTAATAATTACTATAATTACCAGAAACCCCTTTCACACTCAAACAGTTTTTCCGATCAAAAAAAAATCTAAAATATTTCCGTATGAATGAAACACTAACACATCTGAACTAGGTCTTCCACCCATTAACATCGGACCAGATATTTACACTTGTGTAGATATTCGATATGAACGCTTTTATCTTAGAACGATTTGTAGCGTCATTTAGAAACCTAGCGATTCGACTGTAAAATCGATTGAGCTATGCACCGCTTCACGCAAAAATGGATAGAAATTTAATATCTGCATTGTCTATTTCAGCTCTTGCTTTGTGTTTACTATAGTACATCGTATTTGGGTTGAATTTCCTTTCTAATTAAGATCTGTTTATATTGGAAGTTGATGTTTTCTACTTTTTAATTATTCGCAAACTCGCAATCCCAGGCATACTATCGATCCATTTCAATAAATTTAAAGAGAGAAGAAAGACAAGAAAAATATAAATAAGATAAGAAGATAACTTGCTAAGCTCACAATCAGTATCAGCCAGAACTTATAAAAGACAAATTTTATTTGAAAAGAAATAAAATTGCTTTTGGCTGTATGTGGGAAGGCAGTGTCGCAAAAGATTGACGTGAACACGTTTTACGGAGTAAATGGCTCTATATTAGTAAGAAATGGAGGAATACGTCAGTTAGAAATAAAACAATCACGGCAGTTGGACTGAGTCTTTGAATTATTAAAGTAAATGTTATAATGAGAGGGACAAAATATAAGATGGACACAATTAATCAATTACAAGCTACTTGATATAAATTAAGGTTATAAATATGTCTGTTTAGCTTTTTATGCTAGTATAAATTAATATGTTTGAAAGTAGGCATTATAAAAGGTAGGCTAGTTTTAACCATTTAATGTAAAAACCGAACAAATTATAGTCAATAAAAGCGTTAACAGCGCAATTGTTTACGAGCCAGTTAGATTAACAGGTTCGATGCAGATGCAAGCCCAAGGCTACAATATCGTCCCCACATCAAGTACAAATTCGTTTGTAGGTGTGAATAGAAACAAGGCAAGGCAAAGTACTCCTCTATTTTTGGAGAAAATATCTCTAGTTTATTCCACTACTTTCATTACGTGTTGATTGATACACATGTGGCAGAATTACATCCGATACATTCAAGTTCCCTGCGATGATTTCCTTCGCCAAATACGTGATGAACAATTATAAAACCAAATCAAGCACATGAAAACCCAGTATTCTTGAACCCGTAGTCTTCGGTTGAGATTCATGTGTTCTAGCCACTAAACACATTATAATATAATAACAATGTCTATAGGCCTTTAACTTCTGGGTTGTTGGATATTATACCACCAACTGTTACTGTTTGTTTGATTATATAAATAAGCTATGTCTATATTAAACCACAAATGAAACAGCATTGATAATGCAAAATAAGTATTTTTGCGAACTAAAAAAAAATTCAATTTGGACAGCATATTAAAAAAATGTTCGTTGGAAATAAATAATGGAACTTTCCCAACTAAATTCGAACATTTACACAAATGTAACATCCAATAGGAGAACCAATATCCGCGCGAGAACCAGAACTGTGTGCAATTCGATTATTCCCGCTAACATACGTCTGATGGAAATTTATTCTCCCTCTTCTTATATTTCCTCAATTTATTTCGATAGTGATACAATATGATTTTCGAAAATAAGAACATTTGCATTATTAATAAATTTTTGTCATTATAATATGTTCACATTACATTTTTTTATTAGGTAGGCAGACTGGCAAGTTGGCCGCTTGATGGTAGGGTCACCAACCATAGGCACCATTAAAAGAAATATTGCTCATCCTTTTCATCGTCAATGTGACACCAACTATAGCAACTAAGTTTGAAAGTCCCTTATGCCTGTAGTTAAACTGGCTCACTCACCCTCCAAACCAGAACACATCAATAATAACTATTGACGCTTCGCGGTACAAATTATGATGAGTGGGCGATACCTACCGAGACGGGATCACCAAGTAAATATATAAAAAAATGAACAACAATTATTGTAGAAACATAAAAAGTATGTTTGACTGTACAAAATCAATACGTCCTTCCTGAGGCAAGATATTCGTTTCTATAATAAGATTTTGAAAATATTTTTTAGAATACGTACGTACGTATATTTTTATATACGTTATCAAGGAATGAAGTTCACGGTAATTAATGTCCATACAATATGTTTAAATTGAATTATATACCACGTATTTTATTTGAGAGAAAAAAAACAGCAGAATCGAGAACTCTGTATTTCTAATATACATTCGATAATTTACTTTGATCTTGTAGAATTATAGTTAAGAATTGCTTGTTATTTTAAGCCTAAAATATTATATGATAAAATTAAAAATAGTTTAAAAGATTTATTTTCGAGGCAATAAAGAATATTTATGTTTTGATAATTTTACAAACTTTAGCTATCATTTTATTTTTTATTGTAACAAGATCACTTTGCGGAGTCGGTAACTTGGTTGTACAAGTTTGTCTTTGCTTATCGTGTTCATAGTACTTTTCCTTCATTATCAGTAATCATACCAATTATAAAGAGGTAAGATTTGTTCGCCTATGATATAAAACTTTCATATATATTTTCTTATAGTTTCAGGTCGTACATAAGGTTTTTTTATAGTATATGTGGGCAGACTAGCATATGGGCCACCTGATGGTAAGTTGTCACCAACGTCTATAGACATTGGCATTGTTAGAAATGTTAACCATCGCTCACATCGCCAATGCGCCACCAACCTTGGTAAGTAAGATGCTATGTACATTGTATTTGTAATTACACTAGCTTACTCAACCTTCAAACCAGAACACAACAATACCAAGTAATGCTGTTTTGCGGTAGAATATCTGATGATTGCTTGCACAAAGCCCTACCACCAGTGAGACATTAGATACATAATATGTTTATATGTTGCACATTTTTTAAGATATATCTTATGTCGAACTTTGAGAGAAAACTATCGGTCCAGGCGCATTCAAAGTGCTGCCAAAAACATCATAGATATACCAAAACTTCATATTGTCCGGAGTAGGTCTCCAAAATATCTACAAAAAACTCAAAACAACAGCATACACGTATCTGTTACCATTCGTATGTTTGAAAATTAAGTTAAGTTTTATTTCACTGTAACAAAGTATTTAACCCTACCTACATAAAACATATTCAATTCAAACGTTTTATATAGATGAATATTGCTTTTTACAGTTTGAAATTCGAACCACTAATTTGAGAAATATTAAAATAATTTATAAAAAGTTATAATATATTTTAGTCTTAAAGGAAGTCATAACAAGGACTTTGAATTGAATCCAAGCCACCACTGTCGTTGATGGACTATTACAAAGAATTACGAGCGGGCCACAAAGCGAGCAGTTTATTATGCACAGATAATAAAACAATAAGGTGTGACAATTATTCCAACGGTATGATATTTTTATACGCTCTGACAAAACTTGGTAAATGATTTTTAGCATACCTTACATTGACGTTTTTTTCATAAGTTTGGTAAAAAATATGAAATTTGTAAATTCTTCATTATCTTTTTCTTTTATTTTATCTTCTATTATTTTTTTCTTAATTGCCGGTCATTTCAATGTGATCTCAGAAAAAACTTTTTATGAGTTTCTTTTGTTTCTACGTGGAATAAAGAATGTGATTTTGATTTTTTGTATCTTTTATAACAATGGTACAATCAAAATAATGGTAGTTACCTGGCTATACCAGCTACAGTTCGTCGATGTAATAAAAGTGATTCAAGCCGGTATCATATACTGCCGCAAAATTTTATTATTTGGGATCCATTAATATTAAAAGCAATGACGTAATAAATTGACTAAATTAATACTGCATCCATTTCCGCTGACAACAAAATATATTTAAACTTTGAATCGTAATAATTAAATGTAAAAATAATTGCGTTCACAAAAAGCAAATTAAATTTCAATGATTATTTTTGATTAACTAAATTTGGTCAGAACTTTAATAATGTCAAAATAATTATATATACATTTTCTTGTGTTTATTTATTGTTAAATAATATGTGTATTTTATATTTTATTTATTTATTAGTTTGTTTTTATTATAGATTAATGTTACCTTCTCAAAAGGGAGAGGAGGCCTTAGCCCAGCAGTGAGACATTCACAGGCGGTTACTGTACTGTGTACTGTTATTTTATTTATTATTACAGCACCACCTACCTCATATCCTATGAGTTATTACTTACACCGTTGGTTGCCCGGAAAAGATCGCTATGTAGCGATAAGGTCGCCAAAATTGTATACTACTTTTATTTAGGCTGTATACATGTTTCGTATTTTTTTCTCTTTGTGGTGTACAATAAAGTATAAAGTATTGGGTACAATTAACTGTGTTTCATTAATTTATATACAAGTTTAAGATTCTACTTAAATAATAGTAAACTTTTTAGTGATAGTTCTATAATTCTGTAAGAAAAACTCAAAACATCGCAGAAAACTGTCGTGACATATCAGATGTGTATTTGACCTTAATAATTATAAGATGTCAAAAATACACGAATCAAAATATATATCATAAGTCACTTGATACCATTTCATGGGTGAGTAATAAAGTAGATATACTAATTATAAGGCTTCCTTTTTTCTAGCACACATTATATATGCAATACGTTCGCTATTTGAAATTCAAAATGAAGTTATCTTTAAATAAAATAAAATGAGTTTTCAAAATTAATAGAAAATATAAACGAGCTTTTCTCCTTTAAAGATAGCAGATTTTTTTATTGTATTATAATTTTAGAATAATATTAAAGTTTGTAAATACTGATTTATTTTTCAATAAAAACAAATCTTAATTTAGATTTTTTGCAAATAATATGTTCATACTTACTTTTAACTCGTTGGTCTTGTAGCTTGATATAAGGCCGCTAACCTGGAGGTCCTCGGTTCAATTCCCAGATCGTGCCTATAAAAAGTTATTGGGTTTTTATGTCAGAAAATTTTCAGTGGTAGCCTGGGGTCTGGAAGTTTTTTTTTTTTTATAGAATAGGAAGGTGGACGAGTATATGGGCCACCTGATGGTAAGCGGTCACCAAACGCCCTTAGACATTGGCATTGTAAGAAATGTCAACCATCGCTTATAGCCAATGCGCCACCAACCATGGGAACTAAGATTTTATGTCTCTTGTGCCTGTAATTACACTGGCTCACTCACCCTTCAAACCGGAACACAACAATATCAAGTATTGCTGTTTTGCGGTAGAATATCTGATGAGTGGGTGGTACCTACCCAGACGAGCTTGCACAAAGCCCTACCACCAGTATAAGTTGGAAGTGTGTACACTTCTGTGCCTCGGAAAACACGTAAAGCCGTTGGTCCTGCGCCTGAACTCTTTCCGGTCGTGTCGGTGCGCACATACTTGTGTATTATAATATGTCCTGCGCAGTTGGCTAATCTCTCTTGAGTTTGGCCGCCGTGGCCGAAGTCAGTCTGGAGGTCCTTATATTATAACTATATACAGTATACACGCTTTTAAATTACTCCGACGCGCGATTATGTATATTTAATAATCTAAAATTCTAAATGATACATATTTAGATTGTATGATACTGTATAGCCATTCCATGCTTACTCTGAATTTTGGACTTAGTTATGAAAGAAATTCAAATTTCTTAATTCAATAAAGATTCTAGCTATACACTCACTTATTGATTGTCAAATTAAAAACTTAAACCGGTTCGTTAAATAAAATACGCAGACCGGAGAAGACAAAAATAAACTCAGCGGGTTTTTTTTTTTGTAAGGTCTTGTAATTGTTTACAAATTTTAAATAAAACAAAGAAATAGTCTGGAGTCGATCGTTTTGTTCCCAAGGTGTGCTATCATATATGAACACACTAATTGTATTATAATCTTTTGCACACCGCTTGTTTGCTTAACAATTTATGTTAAATTTAGCAACGGGCGCATTTTTAACCGCTTTCTGGGTCCTGTTGTTAAGCAGTATACATGGCCCTGTGAAAAATTTACTAAATATGCAGCGAATAACAGGATGACTATTATATGTTTGTTCCTTGCACCAATGCTGTGAGTATCACATTATCTTAGAAAATAATTAATATTTTTTCATGCACACATACATAAAATTACAGAATATGTATTGATAAGAAATAGCTAATATTTTAATTTCTCTAAATTTATACCTCAATGATTCATTATCGTCTAGGACATAGATTGTGCGAATAGTCCTTTTATGCAGCATTTATTATAGGAAGCAACGAGCCAAGATGTCCCAGTCGTTGGAATACCTGAATCTTAATCGAACATTATAGGTTCAAATCTTTGGTAGATAAAGCAATACTGAATTTTCATGTGCTTTTATTTGTGTTTATAACTCATCACGTACTTGGCGGTGAAGGAAAACTTCGTGATGTCTAAAAAGAAGACCTAAGCGTAGCATAGATATTTACAGGCTGTTGCTTTACTATAGGTATAAGTATAAACACTACACATTCTCATCAAAGATGCCGATGAGAATGCAACACCGTTACGCGGAGTGCTTCACTGTTCAAATTTGGCTCCAGCCTCCAACAAGCGTTTCCATCACGGTCCAGTATCTTTTTTTTTTTTTTTATAGAATAGGAAGGTGGACGAGCATATGGGCCACCTGATGGTAAGTGGTCACCAAACGCCCTTAGACATTGGCATTCTAAGAAATGTCAACCATCGCTTATAGCCAATGCGCCACCAACCTTGGGAACTAAGATTTTATGTCCCTTGTGCCTGTAATTACACTGGCTCACTCACCCTTCAAACCGGAACACAACAATATCAAGTATTGCTGTTTTGCGGTAGAATATCTGATGAGTGGGTGGTACCTACCCAGACGAGCTTGCACAAAGCCCTACCACCAGTAGATCTGCTATGTATTGACATTTTGTAGTGTAATTTTATTATATAATCCCCATCAAATCTTCATGATGAGCAGCTTTGAACTAACGTCCTTTGAACTAACGTCATATGAACCTTTTTATGCCAATAAACAATTTATAAGTCCATGCCAAAATTTCTTGTATACATTTGTATAACGCCAAGACACTGACAGAATTATTATTTTAGTTCAAGGACTACCCATTCTATCTGTAACTCCTGGCACTTAAAACAATAAATTTCGAATATGAAAATACATTGTTGATCTCAAATGGGACATATTTTAGATGATTAGAACGAACATGTACTAAGCCTTGAATTAAAACATTCAAACTCATAATAACATTTTTATTATTATTTAGTTTTTTTTTTATAATGAGCGGCTATGAAAAAAAAACAGGGTAAACAATTTACATCAAAGACGTTTATATTTATTATTGCTTTGTCGTCCATTAATAAATAAATTTAGGTACCAAGCCTATCATTATCAATTGAAGGAATATTTAAACATGTTTCGTTAAAACCTCCCTATTCGAACAGGCATTTAATATTTTACGTGCGTCACATGCTATTAAACTCGGCTTCAATTAAATTTGTACTAAAAATAAATTTGTACTAAATATAGAATAAAATAGAAACACACACACACATAAGGGACTAGAAATCGGCGGATCGTGTCGTTTTACGTCACAGCAGATGAGTCGGTCTTATCCTCAAGGCGTTGAGATATTTCGAGGTAAGATTTGTTTTGTTTAAAGGTTTTACATGTTTTAAACACAATTTCAAATAACATATTACCTTAAAAATATGAATCTTATACCGTAACCGTAACAGCCTGTGAATGTCCCACTGCTGGGCTAAAGGCCTCCTCTCCTCTTTTTGAGGAGAAGGTTTGGAGCTTATTCCACCACGCTGCTCCAATGCGGGTTGGTAGAATTCACATGTGGCAGAACTTCAGTGAAATTAGACACATGCAGGTTTCCTCACGATGTTTTCCTTCACCGTAAAGCACGAGATGAATTATAATCACAAATTAAGCACATGAAAATTCAGTGGTGCTTGCTAGGGTTTGAACCCACGATCATCGGTTAAGATTCACGCGTTCTTACCACAGGGCCATCTCGGCCATCTTGGCTTTTTTGAATCTTATACACATATATATATATATATATATATATATATATATATATATGTTTTTTTTAAGGTTTATTAAGTTGCAAAATTCGTCATAAAAATACTGCGTCTTACTTCTATTACTCACTTAGGTCACTATGACTTAAGTAAGTAATAGAAGCCTATTTTATTCGTAAATTTTACAATTAACAAATTCTATTGAATCATACAATAGCTTATAAGGTGTTTAATAATCAACAGCTGTTCAAATTCCCATCAGCTGTCACACAATGACGGACGTACACGAGTCTATTTCATTTTGATTCCTTCCGCTTGTATAATAATAACATATTTATTTGCGTGAGGTATATCATTCATAAATAAAATGCATTGGAAAAATAAAAGTAAAAGTTAAAATTATTTATTCAAGTTAAAATTACACTCACTTTTTAAGAAACGATCTAGAGACAATCGGTTCTTTCTAAAGGTTGAAACTGTTGAAAGATTAAAATTTATAGTTATTATATGAATTTAATAAATAGTTTCCGCGCGCCAAAAATGTTTCAAATCGAGTCATTATTTTTAAAATATCCTTTATCATAAATGTTCCTTAATACATTTTTTTAAACGTAGCAAATCGTTCATTTGCTACGTTTAAAAAAATGTATTAAGTACCCTTGTACCCTCAAAATATTGTATCTAAGTACACTTTATTTAACATATTACACTTTAAATAAATCCAAGGCACTAAATTACTGTGGGTGATTAAAACCCTATTTTGGGTGTCATGATCCAAGGTTTGTCACTACTGAGCTAGCTAAGCAATTAAAATTAACAAACAACAAAAAAACCGTAACGAGTAATTTAATTCGTAGACACGATTAAACAAGTACAATAAAATATTTAAAAAATATGCCTCGAACAAACTTCGCAGTCCAATTGTATCAGTGTAGTGTTGACGCTGCATTATACAACAAATAAAGATAGTAAGAATAAAATGGAAATAGACGAAAAAAAACGCATAGTCGACGTCGGAATCGTCGGAGCTCGGAGTTTCTAGTCAGCTAGTGACCACAGCAGATGCATTTCTATTGAAACGTCGAGAAAAATAAAAAAGTTGAAAGCTTCTTTCATAAAACCCCAATAGGATATATATAATGGTCTATGACACATTTCCTAAAAAAACGAGGTTGTATTTTACCAGACCACTTGAACAATTTCGACATTTTTGTATTAATCTATTTATTTTCTGATAGCTTGTAGAATCACTTGAAAATGAACTGAAATAACCTTGAATATCATCGAGTGTATACTTTATTTAAACCATCTATTCATATTCACATCACACATCATAGGATGACGCACGTAACTGAAGACATCCCTTTTATTTTAATTCCATTTCCTCCCACAATCTCAAATAGTTTCTAATAAAACATGGGACTACATGTGTGACAACTACGAGCTTGTACGCTAAATATATTGAGCTGATCGACTTAAATAATCTTGTGGTTTCATACTAAAAATTGATGAAATTAAATCCCTTAAAATAAATTTCTATCACATTAGTTAATCAATTGTTATGCATTCTTTTGACAAAAAAAAAACATGCCGAAAAATTGCTTTATAAAATTTTTATTGCCACATAAAGCTACCCGCTTGATGAATGGAATCGCATGGGATCAATAAAACGATCAGAATATATTTAGCACTAAATATCATAAGTTTTGTCAGTATTTACCAAAAAAATGTAATCAAATCGATGATTTTTTCAAAACATAACATAAACTTGTCATGGATTATGCTGACAACAATTCCACCAGTAAATAGGAATTCTCATTATTACATATGAGCGAGACAGTAAGTAATTACAGGCACAATGTATATGACAACATTGTATCACAATACTGGAAAGGAATATCTAATGTAGTGCGTTTGATTAGCCGTTGAAATACTATGAGACAAAGATTAGAGCTAAAGATAGATTAGATTTGGAGCTTTTTGCATAATGAGTTCTACAAAATATTATTCTGTATTTTCTATAATACTCTACTAGACGCAAAGCAAGCGCCATATGTAACTTTTGATATCATCGCTTAACTTTTTATCGTCGGTTTTCGTTGTTCATAGCCGTTGATATTCCATTATTATTTCGTAACGTTTTGGTAACAGCCTGTGAATGTTCCACTGCTGGGTTAAGGCCTCCTCTCCCCTTTTGAGGAGAAGGCTTGGAGCTTATTCCACCACGCTGCTCCAATGCGGGTTGGTGGAATACACGTGTCGCAGAATTTTAGTGAAATTAGACACATGCAGGATTCATCACGATGTTTTCCTTCACCGTAAAGCACGAGATGGATTATATTCACAAATTAAGACATGAAAATACAGTGGTGCTTGCCCGAGCTTGAAACCACAATCATCGGTTAAGATTCACGCGTTCTTACCACTGGGCAATCTCGGCTGTTGAGTTAACTGTATCGTTTTACTTAACACGTCAAAATTTTTAATGTTTATGCAACCATGCGAAATAAAATCCTCACGGCCGTTAGAATTAAGGTATGACATGAGGTCGACACGGTATCTGTACATAATCCTTGTTGGTAACTCTGACATAGGTTTTCATTGGGACTGGCTTAAGCTCTTAAGACCGTTACCGCACTTAAAATGACAGAGTTAAATAGGGATTTAGTAGATTGATTGGACTTTGAATCAGGTAAATTTGGTAAAATCATTAAATATCATTATTAGCTACTTACAAGGACTTAATCAAATCATATCCGTCTAAAGTTTATTAACCACCTGAAAGTTCTTAACAATCAAGAGATTTGAAAGATTTACAGGCTTTGAGATATCTCTATATTATTGATTTTCCATTTCAAAACTAAGAAAAGTGCTAAGCGAATGTATGAGGTGAGACAAACTACTTCGGAATAGCTAATTTTATATATTGATATTTTTTTTACTTTTTATTATATATAATTATATGATATATTTACAGGGCATTGTTCAAACAAAAAAACTAGAAAATTATATTATTTAGATTTATTGTTTTGTACAGTGTATAAAATTAAATATAATAAAATAATCTTGAAGATTTATTTATTCTTTGATCTATAACTGCTTTGCACAATAGTTAAACTTATAAATTAATATATACCATAAGATAAGTAATTAATATAATTATCAGATACGATGTACCTACCTTGCCACCAAGTAAATATGTGGCCTAATTTCATCCAAAAATGTTTTTCTTTAGCGTTGAGCAAGAGATGAGTGATAAATACAAATTAAGCACATGAAAATTTAATGGTGCTTACCTGGATTTGATGCCACAAACATTAGATAAGCTTCACGTGCTATAGCTACTGGCCATCTTGGCTTATTTTAGTATATAAGGCATAAATTCCTTATTACACTTCGCCGGAAAAGTTATTGATGGTTCTCCACGCAGAATCGGAAATTCTATTATTTTCAGAACATCTTAATTTTGCGAGTTACAATGGACGCTCGGAACAAAAGCTTGTCCCTCAATGTGAAATATCGGAAAGGTATAAGTTAGGGTTGTCAAATAACAAAAATATTTTTCATTCATATCAAAATCAAAAACGAGATCAAAAACAGATTCAACCCAGCACCTTGTAGTAAATGAATCCTCTTTGTGATTTTTTCATAGACTATGTCTTTCTATCTTTTTAAATGAAAAAAGCAATGTACTCCGTGTGACAAACATTGCATACAAAGAAACGTCATTTGCAGATTGTCTTTTTTTTCATTACTACCATGTCATTGATTTTCCCATTAGGATATTTTGATATTAAAAAACTTCATTCTCTGACATTTGCAATCAGATAAATAATATTTAAATTTATAATTGTCACTTACATTGAAATAATATGATTTTTATAATGAACTAGTTTCGCCCACGGTTTTGCCCACCTGTGAGAGGGGCTGATGTTATTAGGTAAAGGCTTAAATGCATAACAAACAAACACATTTATTACTGCATTTTTATTTTATTATTAGTAAGGATTTAGTAAAAGTTGAGAACCTTTTCCTCAGATTACGATGATTAATTTAAGCGAATTATGATATTATATGTATTCATGGAGGTCTAGTAAAGGCTTCAGTACAGATAAAAAAGGTGGCGGGATCAAAATGAATGTTGTATTAAGCAGTGAATACCGATTGACTAATCTGATAAATAATGATAATAATAATATCCTGGAACCTTATTCACACACAGCCATCTGATCGCAAATTGAGCAGAGCTTGTACTATGGAAACCAGACAACTAATATACTACATATACTACTTTTCGTTTGTAAATACATACTTATATAGATAATTACACCCAGATTCTGGACAAACAAACATGTTCATGCACACAAATGTCTTTCCTGAGTGGGAATCGAACATACAACCTTCGACGTGAAAGTATTTACGGAGATAACGATACAACCATGATGATAATGAAGGAGATAGTTAAATATAGTTAGTACAAATACAGGTAGCCCTAGCTAGTCCTTTTGTAGTGACATCGTTTGATATATTGACTCTGATCTGTACTAAGGATAGCACTCGCAGTTTTCCATAGAATGAATTATGATACTTGAGTCTGCCAATTCCAAAGTATTTTTTAAGGTTCTTTAAATGAAATTCGCGTCATTTCCATCGACTGTGAAAATGACGAATGATAATATACCTGTGAAATTGATGAGCTGCGATCCTTAAATAGTCTGAAAGTTAACCTTATAAGGTTTTATTTTTTGATAGATTACTTATTTTCCGTTAGATGGTTAGTTTATTGAGTATATAGAATATATAACCTTCCTAACATCAAAAAGTAACGATTGAAGTAGTTGGCCATTTAACAAATTATAATATACTTTGTACATTTTATAAGTAAATATATTTTCTATCATACTTTGTAGGGTTTTTTCAATTGGTCTAAATTGAACAGATTAAATTATAGAAGATTTTATTTTTAGATTGTTTGTGCTCACGCTAAAACATTCGAGTACATTTTATTTTGTTAACCCGTGTGAAATAAGCGAAATTATAAATATATTTGTTTGTACGCTTAAGTTTAATTGGTTATAATTTCATAATGAATTTACAGCAGACAAGTAAGTTTGATGAATTATGTTTGCTCGAAACTGGATCGCTATCTATGACTAGTTTATATTTGCATAATGCCATCACTACTCGAAGTTTGTGATAATAGTTTGCTAATTCAACAAATTGAAACTCTAGTTAGTGATATCACAAATAACTTAACAATGTATGACAAAACATTTTATTTACAATGTGAATTGCTAAAGGTTAGCTGTAATACTAACTTATATTAGTTTTCAATTCAATAAAGTAATAATAATATAAAAAAAACATTACAAATTGATAGCAAAAACACGTCGTCTAAAAGATTTCTGTGGCATTATACCCAAGACGCTGGCACTATTGCCTCTCTGCACTGCTAGACTCAGCCTTTGGGCTAAATAAGCGCCAGCTGGGGTCACCAGAAGTGTGTACGAGTTTCTTAGATATATTTTTTATGATTCTTTTTGTATCGGACGACTGTGGACCCAAAGTTTCAAAACCTAGCCCCACAAATTCATATTCGTTGGATAAAAGTGAATATATGCGGCGCTTGAGTATTTGAGCAGCTTCAACGGTTGCACTGGCAAACGAGACGTATTCTTGATATGAGATACTGCCACCATATCTAAGCAAGTTGCATCCCACACAACAACACGTCCCATCGACCATAGCACTAATGTTGCTCCGTCGGGTCTCTTACCATCATCTCTGCATAAACCATTCGGTTCCAAAGTAAAAAAAATATTAAAAATATATATATTATGCGTTTGTTTAATTGTTTGCTTGTAACGCTTTCACTTCTTATCTACTCAACTGATCATTATAAAATTTTGCATACATATTGTTGGGGGAACAGAAAATAACATAGGTTACCTAACCCCCCCCCACCTCCCTTTCCCTTCAGACGTGGTTGAAGCCACGAGTCGAATCTATTAATGTTTGAACGCTGTTGGTAATCTCTGTAATGATCAGTCGAATTTGAAAAAAAAATTTTGAATTCAATAGCCCAATTCTTGAAGAATTTTATAAGTAACAATACTACGGCTCACGGGGGCCAGCGTTTGACGCGGGTTAAAATCACACGGAGCAGCTTGTCAAAAATTAACAAATATTAATGAAAATATATTCTAACATATATTTTAATTAACTTATAATAGTTTTTTAACCATTTGATATGTGTCGCAAAATAGTAGCTTGTTTGTTTCTTCTTATTTTAATTATTTTTCTTTTTTATTGTTACCACATGAAAATTGCTTTCAATAAACATAATAGCCCACTTTGATAAAAAAGGCCAGAATCTAACTTTATTATTAATTATGTGCCATAATTAATAATAAAGTTACTTATTTACTTGCACAAATAATGCAAAAAATATTCTCTATCAGTCAACCCTAGCTTAAACATATAATACACGGTGCAAATAGTACGTAATAAAACAAAATATTAATAACGATAACTCACAAAAACTATGAGCACAAATACACAAGCTTCAGTAATCACTGTGTTATTTTAACTATTATTTTATACATTTCTGTTAGAACTTAATGTCAAAACGTAATAAGTTGAATAATCTTAAAACAGATTCCAATAACAAAGAAGTAATAATCATTATTAATAGTTTTATAGTCAAGTATAATAGAAATATATGTATATTTTATTTGTTTATTACATATGTAAGTTTGCAATGCAGCACATACCCAGGTTGTATAATACAGTTCCCCTTTTGATTTTATTGTTTTACTGATGGAAGGGCTTTGTGCAAGCTCGTCTGGGTAGGTACCACCCACTCATCAGATATTCTATCATAAAACAGCAATACTTGATATTGTTGTGTTCCAGTTTGAAGTGTGAGTGAGCCAGTGTAATTACAGGCACAAGCGACATAAAATCTTAGTTCCCAAGGTTGGTGGCGCATTGGCTATGTAAGCGATGGTTGACATTTCTTACAATGCCAATGTCTAAGGGCGTTTGGTGACCACTTCCCATCAGGTGGCCCATACGCTCGTCCACCTTCCTATTCTATAAAAAAAATGTCCAGGTGAAGTGGCTAATTAGCTTTTAAACCGTCCCTTGTACTACAGAATAATAAACCTATTCGATAGATGTTGCTTGGTGTTTAGGTTTATTATATCTAAGTAAAAAAGGGTGTTTAAAGGTTATAGCAAAAATACAGTAAATAATAAAAATATATAATAAATAGAATAAAACTACTAGTGAAAACGTGAAAGAAAAAAAAAACAGTTTTTAAAATGATATCTTTATCGTAGCTCGTAAATGTGTGACATTGCTGGGCTAAGGCCTCCTCTCATTTTTGCGTAGAAGATTTGTAGCTTATTCAACCACGCTGCTCTTCTTCTTCTGCTTTAGCGTTCTCCCGGCGTCGTAGCGCCAGGGTCCGCTTTCCTGCATCTATGCCTCCACTTTGCCCGATCTAAAGCGTCCTCCTCAGTGAGATCGTGCTCTCTCATATCGTCCCTCACAGCATCGAGCCAGCGCTTCTTGGTCCTGCCGCGGGATCTAGGGTCTTCGACAAAGTCCAGGCATCGGTTCCCGACATAGTCTGGTGGTCTGCGGCTAATGTGGCCAAACCAACGCAGACGGCTTTCCTGCAACTTATCCGCTACATCGCAAACTCCAAGGCTACCACGGATGTGCAACGAGCACATCCGTGGTCACGAATGCGATCTAGTCGCGTAACGCCACACATCCACCGCAGCATCTTCATTTCCGCGACGTGAAGTTGCTGAACGTGTCTCGCGAGAGCTGGCCACGTCTCGCTGCCGTACAATAAGACTGGTCGGATGATGCACTTGTACACAAGGCCCTTTAATTTCACCGGTATCCTGCGATCACAGATTACCCCGGTGACTTCCCGCCGTTTGGCCCAGGCTGCGTTTATTCGAGCTCTGACATCGTGGTTGACTGTACTAGACTCATGCAGTACGGACCCGAGGTATTTAAACTTTTCCATCTTGATAACGGATTCTCCGCCTATCCTTATGTGTTCGGGGTCCGTACTGCCACAGGCCATATACTCGGTCTACGCAACATTTAGCATCAGACCTCCCCTCTCTAGCACACCCTTCCACTGGTTCACCTTTTGCTCCAATACCTATTTGTCCTCATCTACCAGTGCAATGTCATCAGTATACATCATGAGCCAGGGAGACGGCTCATGGGCTTTCACTGTGACAACGTCAAGCACTACACTGAACAGAAAAGGACTCAGGGCCGACCCTTGGTGGATACCAACTGTGACCGGGAAAGGGTGTGTGTCGCCAACGGCGGTCCTTACTATTGATTCCAAATTATGTTACATGTCTCGGATAATGTCAATATAGATTTGTGGCACGTTCTTCATCTTCAAAGCCCACCATATAATTTGGCGTGGAACGCAGTCAAATGCCTTCTGCAGGTCTAGAAACGCCATGTACAGCGACTTCTTCTTTTCCCTGTGGGCCTCGGCCAGTATTCTTAAGGCGAAGATGGGGTCTATGTTTCCACAGCCTGGGCGAAACCCATATTGACATTCCGAGACAGTACATTCTTGCTGGAGCCTTGAATCTATTACGCGTTCGAAGAGTTTCACGGTGTGGCACATAACCTTAATACCGCGGTAGCTTTCACAGTCCTGTACACTACCTTTGCCTTTATATACTGGAGTAATGATACTCAATCTCCAAAAGTTGGGCATCTTCCGGCTAGTAAGTATTTGGTTAAAAAGGTCAGTAAGTAGGTTCACACCATAAAAACCCATCGCTTTCCACGCTTCAATCGGCAAGTCGTCAGGGCCTACGCCTTTTCGGTTTTTCATTGTACGAAGACATTTGAGTACCTCGTCAGGTGTTACCGGTGCAACAAGTCCGAGATTAGGAGGCAGTTCTGGAGGAGAGACATTACCGTATTGTGTGTTAAGCAACACGTTAAAGTAGTCACGCCACCTCTCCTTTACCTTAACTGCGTCGCAAACCAAAGTGCCATTTGAGTCCTTTACACAAAGACATTTTGTAATGTCCTGTGTCGCTTTCTCCCGAGCTTTTGCCAAACGGAAGATAGTCCCTTGGCCCTCGTTTGTCTCAAGCATGTCATAAAGAGTTGACAACGTCTGGTAGCGGGCTTTGGCAACTGCTCGTCTGGTGGCACATTTAACTGCTTTATACGCGTCCCGGTCGCTTCAGGAGATTAGGTCTCTTGCCACTTTTTAAACTGTGTCTTTTTCTCTCGAAAATGAAAATCAATGCTGCAGAATTTTTTTTTTTTTTTTATAGAATAGGAAGGTGGACGAGCATATGGGCCACCTGATGGTAAGTGGTCACCAACGCTCTTAGACATTGGCATTGTAAGAAATGTCAACCATCGCTTACATATCCAATGCGCCACCAACCTTGGGAACTAAGATTTTATGTCCCTTGAATGAATGAATGAATTATTAAAAATAGAAATTGAACACATAAAAATTCAGTGATGCTTGCCCGGATTTGAACTCGGAATAGTCGGTTAAGATTCAGGTCTTGTAACCACTGTGACGTCACGGCTAATTTAAAATGCACAGATTTGTAATTAATTTGTAATTAATTTGAGTAAGTATTATTTTTACTTGCCGTGTGGTGACGGCGACGAATATCACCACCCCATCTCATCCCGTGGGGGGCGTAGAAGTCGACCCGAGGGAATATACACCAGAGAACGGGCAGCAGCGTCTCTCTGAGTACTATGACTAACTTACTGCGATCGCCAACCCGTCTGCCAAGCGTGGCGATTATGGCATATCCCCTCATGATTCGCGCAACTAAACCACGGCCCCTAGTCCCCGGCAGCCCTGCTATTCCTAGCCTTGGTAACAGCTGTGGTAACGGCGGGGCAGGGGGTGCTAAGAATCCCCGGCAGATTTCGTGTTACCAACACCGACGACCTCTGGCCCTGGCAACATATAACACGCGTACACTGCGGACCGACGAGAAGATCATCGAACTGGAGGAAGAATTGAGCAGGTTACACTGGGATATCGTCGGATTATCCGAAGTCCGAAGACAGGGGGAGGATACGATGATCCTGAAATCCGGTAACCTTCTCTATTTCCGAGAGGGCGATCAACTGTCTCAAGGTGGTGTCGGGTTCATAGTCCACAAGTACCTCGTTAACAACGTTGTGAAAATCGAGAGTGTGTCGGCTAGGGTGGCGTACCTTATACTCAGAATCACCAAGCGGTATTCTTTGAAGGTCATACAGGTATACGCGCCGACTTCGACACATTCCGACGATGAGGTTGAGGTCATGTATGAGGATTTATCTAAAGCCATACATACCAACAAGACTAATTTCACTGTTGTAATGGGGGACTTCAACGCGAAGCTGGGCAAACGATTCGGTGATGAGTTAAAGGTGGGACCTCATGGAATTGGAGACCGCAACACTCGGGGCCAGATGTTGGCCGACTTTATGGAGAAGGAGGGACTCTTTATGATGAACTCCTTTTTCAAGAAGCCAGGTCAGCGTAAATGGACCTGGGTGAGCCCTGATGGGAAAACCAAGAATGAGATAGACTTCATCTTGTCGACGAGAAGACAAATATTTAATGACGTCTCCGTGATCAATGCAGTCAAAACTGGGAGCGATCACAGACTCGTAAGATGCTCGTTAAATATCAATGTTAAACTCCAGAGGTCCCGACTGATGAAGTCTACGCTCCGACCATCACCTCTTCAAATCCGAAATCCCGAAGCCTTTCAGCTCGAACTCCAAAACCGATTCGATTGCCTAGCAGACTGCGAGGAAGTGGACACATACAACGACAGGCTTGTGGAAACTGTCCGTACGGCTGGGTCTAAGACCTTCAAGACCAGCCGTACAAAAGGAACCAAAAAGATCTCTGCCTCTACCCTACGGCTTATGGAGGAAAGACGGAAAATGATTCTGACGTCCCCAGCTGATGCTGCCGGCTATCGGCTGATCAACAGACGGATTTCAAAGTCTCTAACTCGCGACACTCGCCAATTTAATACAATGCGCATTAAAGAGGCCATCGAGCGGAACAAAGGCTCTAAAGTGTTCGCCAGAGATCTGTCTGTTGGTCAGAGTCAACTGACAAGGCTGAAAACTGAGGATGGCAGAATAGTCACGTCAAGATCTGAGCTGTTGGAAGAGGTTGAGAAGTTCTACGGTCAGCTGTACACAACAGCTCAATCACCTGTCAGTAGTCATGCTGCAGATCCCAGAGCAAGACTAACCCGACACTACACTGAAGATTTTCAGGACGTCAGTCTTTTCGAGATTAGAATGGCTCTCGGACAACTCAAAAACAACAAGGCACCTGGTGATGATGGTATTACAGCCGAGCTTCTGAAGGCGGGTGGTACACCGATCCTCAGGGCTCTTCAGAGGCTTTTTAACTCCGTCATTGCCAAAGGTCAAACGCCAAAAGCATGGCACAGAGGTGTGGTGGTACTTTTCTTTAAGAAGGGTGATAAAACCCTTCTGAAGAATTACAGGCCCATCTCACTGCTGAGTCATGTTTACAAGTTGTTTTCGAGAGTCATTACGAATCGTCTCGAGCAAAGACTTGACGACTTCCAGCCACCCGAACAAGCCGGATTCCGGAAAGGCTTTAGCACCATAGACCACATACATACGCTGCGGCAAGTTATACAGAAGACTGAGGAGTATAACCAGCCACTTTGCTTAGCGTTTGTGGACTATGAGAAAGCCTTTGATTCGATCGAAACCTGGGCCGTGCTGAATTCTCTTCAAAGGTGCCAAATTGATTATCGGTATATCAGGGTGTTAAAGTGCTTGTACGAGAACGCCACCATGTCGATCCGACTCCAGGATCAGAACTCAAAACCTATCCAACTGCAGAGAGGTGTAAGACAGGGAGACGTGATATCTCCGAAACTGTTTACCGCTGCATTGGAAGATGTTTTCAAGCTTCTGGACTGGAACGGACTTGGCATCAATATTAACGGCGAGTACATCACTCATCTTCGATTTGCCGATGACATTGTAATTATGGCTGAGACCTTGGAAGACCTCGGCACTATGCTCGATGACCTCAGCAGGGTTTCCCAACAAGTGGGTCTAAAAATGAACATGGACAAGACGAAAATCATGTCGAACATCCATGTTGCACCCACTCAAGTCAAGGTTGGAAATTCTGCACTCGAAGTTGTAGACAACTATGTCTACCTAGGTCAGACCATCCAACTAGGTAGGTCCAACTTCGAGAAAGAGGTCAATCGTCGAATTCAACTCGGCTGGGCAGCGTTCGGGAAGCTACACGATATCTTCTCATCCCAAATACCGCAGTGTCTCAAGTCGAAAGTCTTCGACCAGTGTGTGTTGCCAGTGATGACTTATGGATCAGAGACGTGGTCGCTCACAATGGGCCTCATAAGAAGGCTCAAGGTCACTCAAAGGGCAATGGAGAGGGCTATGCTCGGAGTTTCTCTGCGAGATCGAATCAGAAATGATGAAATCCGCAGGCGAACCAAAGTAACCGACATAGCCCGAAGAATTGCTAAATTGAAGTGGCAGTGGGCGGGGCACATTGCTCGCAGAACCGACGGCCGCTGGGGCAGAAAGGTTCTCGAGTGGCGACCACGAACCGGAAGACGCAGCGTGGGCAGGCCCCCTACAAGGTGGACCGACGACTTAGAACGAGTCGCGGGAAGCCGTTGGATGCGGGCAGCGCAAGATCGGCTAACGTGGAAATCCTTGGGGGAGGCCTTTGTCCAGCAGTGGACGTCTTTCGGCTGGTGATGATGATGATGAAGTATTATTTTTAATTATTTGAGTATTAAGTAAATAATATTTGCAGTAACACTTATGTAAACAGTATTTCGTATGAAGCCCTTGCGCCTAAACTCGTAACACCGATTGTAAATTCCGAGTCACGAATCGTTCTTCTTAAAACCGTATATAAATATTTTCTTTTCACGTTTGTTTGAAAATGCCTAAAGCCGTCTAATAAATATAATTTTGGATATAATTTTAATCGTTAAATTGTAAGTTTTTAAAGACAGTAACAGACTATAGAACAACTCCTCCACTCTGTTCCAACATATGACATAATCTCAACCGGAACATGCAGATTTTAAGCACATATTATGAACACAAATTAAGCACATGATAAATCAATAGCTCTTGCATGGATTAGAACTCCAAATCTTTGGTTGAGAATCACATGTTGTCCACTATCCACATATTTCGTAAATCTTCTTATAGTATATATTATACATTAACAATTTAACCGATTAACTAAACATTATTGAGTTGTATAAAAATTAAAATAAACCTAAATTTAATATTACGTTACGTTTCACTCAACTTAGCAAGTTTCATATTTCCGGTTAATTATATTTATTTATAAAACTTAAATGTAATTACTAACATCGGCACCCTTTATTCGAAAATATAATTAAGGTAATGTAATCTATCGGCTAGAAAGCAGTTTTCTCACCCAAACTGCTATTAAGTATATAAATATCGTCTTAATTGCTTAATACAATATAATTACAAAAGTCTATAACTTTTTATGTTATGATAATTTTCTCTCTTCTCTCAAGTCGGTCAAGGTGTCCAATGTTCATTGTCACCAGAGAATAGCTAATCACGTAGGAAATATTATATAATAATTTTAGTGTGCGAAAACAGATGACTATTTATATTATTAGTTTTATTATTTATTATTAGACAGGCACAAGGGACATAACATCTTAGTTGCCAAGGTTGGTGGCGCATTGACGATGTAAGCGATGGTTAAAATTTCTTACAATGCCAATATAGGCCACTAACCATCAAGTAGTCCATACGCTCGTCCGCCTACATATTCAATAAAAATTAATATTTCCTAACTAAGCTGCAAGACCGAAGAGGCCAGGCACGGAACCTTCAGCTTTATGATCTAAGGTTTTATAACCCAGAACCTTTTGATATGAAGTCTTATAAAGTAGCAACTAGATTAAGTACGCAGCTTAATACGATAATTTGCGATAAAAAAAGGGATCCTTCTTACAATCTTCGTGAAATTAAGCAAAAAGTTATTTTACGGAGAAAAGTATACCGTTTATTATAAATACAATATAATAAGAATTTTCGCGTTAACAGTAACCGAGGTAAAAAATTTTTTTTCTATTATATTTTAAGCCAAATTTATAAATTATTATAATATCAACACGAGCATCATACTACACATGTATTCATCACGACAAAGACAAACTAACACTTTTTGCTTTAATATAATATATAATATAATAAAATTATAGTCGTATTATTATTATTATTTAATTTTACCCTTAAATAATAAAAAAGTAAAAAGTGCTAGTTTGTCTTTAGTTTGTGAGTATTATACTCATAATATATCGTACTTTGGATTGCATATTAATGTACGATTTTTGTTATGGAAAACTTATAGCAACATCAAGTAAAAAATGTATTACTTGGTGATAGTTCAAGAAGTATCACTTAGCATAATTGTGTTCCGGTTTGGGTGGAGTAAGCTAGTGTAACTACAGGCACAAGGGATATTATATCTTAGTTCTCAAGATTGGATATTAAATTATAATATTGTAAAATGGGAAATTATAACTGCTTATAAGAGCTTACTTGAATCAAGAATTTTCATAGAATTAAATTAATTTATTTTACTGCATCGATTTAATTTAATTGAAGTAAATAAATTGACTTTTTCGTAAATACTCTAATAATATGTTATGTTATAGTTTTGTAATATATTTTCAAATCTTAAATATTATTCATATAAAAGAAATGTAACTAAGATATTCACTCAGCATTTATTCTCCTAAATCTAATGTTATTCAAACCATGTTAATATACAAAAGATAATATTTACGGCGTCACCCAGACCCCAGCTATTGTAGTGCAAACTTTACAAGATTCACGCTCCACTAGAAAATATCCTCTTGTAAATAAAGCAAAGAGATTTATGGGACAATATTTTATTCTCGCACACACTAACTTCAACTGGATTATGGGATTAAGCTCAGTAGATTTTTAAAAACAATATTTTTAGCCGAAAAAATGATTCGCGGAAAAAATTCATTCTTCTCGCTTACAAGCATGTGTGCGTGTCTATGCGCAAACGTAACGTATATTTGATGAAATTTTATTATTTACTTATTTAAAAAAAAGCTTAAAAAGCCGAGATGGCCCTGTGGTAAGAACGCGTGAATCTTAACCGATGATCGTGGGTTCAAACCCGGGAAAGCACCACTGAATTTTCATGTGCTTAATTTGTGATTATAATTCATCTCGTGCTTTACGGTAAAGGAAAACGTCGTGAGGAAACCTGCATGTGTCTAATTTCACTGAAATTCTGCCACATGTGAATTCTACCAACCCGCATTGGAGCAGCGTGGTGGAATAAGTTCCAAACCTTCTCTTCAAAAAGACAAGAGGAGGCTTTTAGCCCAACAGTTAGACATTCACAGGCTTTTACAGTTACGGTTACGGTTACTTATTTCTACTGAATAGATAGATAGCCGGTTAATTATTAATTGTTGCAGATCAAATACAAAAAATTCCAATATATTTTTATTCTAAAAATATGTATATACTTATTGTTTGCGCATTGCGTAGTAGTGATCATATAAAATTAATAAAAATATTTTTTATTTTTTTACTAATTCTTACTGGAATTTAAGCAGATGTGTTGCTTGTATGTGCAAAAATATGTTAGTATACATCGATCATTGGTTTGTTGCATTTGTAAACATAACAATACTAGGTCAATTACAAATTTTCAACTTAAGGATACAGCGTGGAAATGCGGCCTGCATTATGGGCAGCTTTGCGTCGGGTGGGGATCGGGACGAATTATTTTAAATTGAATTTTTAAAGAAAAAAGATCATTAATCAAATTAACAAAGTTATCTTTTGTAATAATAATAATATTTGTCTAAATATATTATATTAAATGTTATTTAGGAAACAAATGAATTAAATTTAAGGATAAATATAAATTATTGTCGCTTATAAATTTGTCGATGAGATTGAGGAGTTTTTGTTATTTCATTGTTTCATGTTAACTTATGTTTATGATACGTAGCATGTTTGGACGTGTAAAATTCAGTCGTGATGAATGCATGTGTACTATGATATTCTCACATATAAGTCTTCAAAATTAATGGATCAGCGTTGTGGAATAAGCGCCGAATCGTCTCTTGGGCAAAATAATTCTACTATTTTACAAACAGAAATATCGCTTTACACAGATAATTTTAAACTAATTAAAATTCGGGAGTACATAACTTTTGATTAACTCAAAGCTTTGTATAAAATAAATCTTAATATTATAAAATTTAATCGGTGATTTATTTCTTGTTGGCTGTTTTCAGATTTAACTTAAAGTAATGTTAATTTATTTCCTTAAAGTATCAGACTTGACTTATTTGATTTGAATTGAAATGTTTACAATCTACTATCTCAAATTCAATATTAGCTACTATTGCTATTTGAATTATAGTATATAATTCAAAATATCGTTGTTAGCCCTTATATAATATATAAATATTTCTAAAAATGAATCCAGTTTCAACTATTTTGATTTTGAATGTTTTAATAGTATAAAATGTCATTATAATATTTTATGTCTATAATTATACAACAATGTCCTCCGGACTGATTAATTAACCAACTACGCAGGAGATATTGCACCTGAGAGTACACAAGTTTGTACGCAAACACAGGTGCACTCTCTATTCCCTAACTCTCATAATCCAATGGGACGGCAATCCGACACGACCGGAAAGAGTTCAGGTCCAGGACCAACGGCTAACGTGCTTTTTGAGGCACGGGAGTGTACACTAGACCAACGAGGCAGTTAATTAATAATATATATATATATATATACATATATATATATATATATATATATATATATATATATATATATATATATATATATATATATATATATATATATAATATTGACTTTCTTGCATGCGTTTTCTCTCGGTAGTATCTACATTCTGAATCGGTGGTAAAATATGGAAGCTTTACACTTAAAAATCGTGTAAAATGACGATTCCAGAGTTTGTTGTTACAGCCTATTCAAATAAACGATATTTTGATTTATTGCACTTTTATCAAAATATCAAGGGCCTAAGGTTCTATATGTCGCGTTACTGGCTGACAACTGACTGACTACAATATTAAACAAAAGTTAATAGTAGAATTTTATGTTTCATAGCATATTTATTGTCTAAAATGACAAAAGTTCACGGAGACTGTCAACAACACAAATGCATTGAAAAATGAATTTTCCAGCCAATCCAATATTAAACTTCAAACGTCTATGTAATTAAAACGATGCGCAAACGCACACTATTATAAGAGTAAAACTCGTATTTATCAGAAAATATACGATGAAATATCGTTTTAGAGTTCCACGACAATCTGTCGGTACATTCAGCCAATCTCGTATGTTATGACGTTTGAAGTACAAGCAATTTTAAAATCTATTAACAGACAATAGGTTCCAATTCACTTTGATCTCATTAAAAGTTCTGTGATACATAACATGCGGTTGACAGAAGCCGAAACAAATCGCTTTATCGACCATTACTGTAGTGGGATTGAAATCGCAAGTCCTTGATTAAATGCTGTTTGTGAAGAGATTTTCTGCAGTTGTTTCTATTCTAGTCTCAGTTTTGCTACATGTTTAATAGAATATAAGCGTCAAAACTATTTATTTTATTTTTTTTTGGCTATGTACTAAAGTTTGCTTTGAAAAAAAAATTGATACGTTTCTCGCTCAGATTAAATTAGCCGTTGCTAGCATCACGTCACGTCACGTCAAATTTCAATGCTTCCGTTTTGCATCAGAGATGGAATTTCTATATATAATATGTGTCATACACAGAGAAAGAAAGATTGCGTCGCTATGTCACAATATTAATATTACTTATTAATTTTACGATTTGCCCAAGTAAAGTATGCTCTTAGAGCTTGTTTACTAATTTTAAACATTTAATTCAGCTTCGTTTACTGTACTAAAATGGATAGTCGCGCAAGTACTTGTGTTAATACCTCCGATGTTAAAGAAATTTGTTATAGAATACAAATATACAAATTTGAAATAGGAATGAGTTTTTTTACGATTCATTCAATTTTGACTTTACTTTTTTATTAACTAAATACTAATTACATCATAAATGTATTGAGATTTTATATGACTGCATATTTATAATTAATACTATATTTTTTTACTGAGCAATTATACTATCAGATGTTAATCATACCAACCGAGAGGATGCTTAAGCTGCGTTCAATCACTAGCATACTATAAATCATGAGGGCTGTACTAATATAACTTGACATTAAGGGTGGTAAATCGAATATAACACTGTACAAAGCTGATCCGTTATATCGTAACACGCGTGGAACCAGTGTTACTTGAACTATGAATACACTTAAATCAATTCAACCCCAGGCTCTTTTTTGAATTGTTCTCACTCCCCTCTAAGCTGCATATTACATTACTGTACATACTTAATACCTCTTTAGACTACAAATTGACGTTTATTTTGTAAATGTAATATTTCAATTGTAACATTGAGTGTTAGAAATACTAACATTTTAAAAATAAATATAATACGTACTTAAAATCGTTGGTCTGGTTGGTAGTGTCTAGGTATCCATATAAGGCCGCAGATCCCGAGATCCTGGACTAAATTTCAGGTTGGGCCAATAAAAAGTTATTGGGTTTTTCTATAGGCAAGTCTCGGTAGCAGCTCTGATTCTGGAAATTGGAAGTGAGTACACTCCCTTGCTTCGTAAAGCAAGTAAAGCTGTTGGTCCTGCGCCTGAACCGGTCGTGTCGGATTGCCGTCCCATCGGATTATGAGAGTGAGGGAATAGATAATGAATCTGTGCCTAATGTGCGCTGTAATCTCCTACACACATCACACAATTTTGCCCAGAGTATCAACATTGCGGTTCAATAAGAAAATTCGTCGCAATTTCATACGGTTATAATTTATACAGTAACGATTTTACAATGTCGAAATCAGACCTCAAAGTAAATAATACGTATGTTAATAAATGTGTAATATTTTCATAATAAACGTATTATGTTTTCCTTCGACCTTTTAAATCTTTATTAAAAAGTACAAATTTAATTTAATTCAACTATTACTCG
Source organism: Nymphalis io (assembly GCF_905147045.1). Taxonomy (NCBI): domain Eukaryota; kingdom Metazoa; phylum Arthropoda; class Insecta; order Lepidoptera; family Nymphalidae; genus Nymphalis; species Nymphalis io. Next base: position 3,692,581 of record NC_065910.1, on the reverse strand, counting down.
CGATACGTTTTTAGGTTCGAGCAAAACAAGCGTAATTTGAAAGAGTACGTAAAACTATGCTTGTTTTATATTTTTTATTCTTAATAATTAGCTCTTACGTATTTCTTACCTGAATCTATACAATTTATACTAATAAACCTAAAAATTTGGTTTTAAGCTTTTGGAATCAATCAATATAGTTCAGTTATGTACCAAAGCCGTCTCTATAATTAATATAGAGAAATCTTCCACATACACCGGAGGATCAAAGGGCTTTCTACTATTGATAAAGTGACAATAAGTGAATTTATACAGTTATACAGTATATATACATACTATATTCATGTTATACATTTAAAAGAACACAATTGAACGGGAATTAATTATTTTTAATCATTGCCTAGTTAGTCAGTTGCGTTTAGCTGCGCAAACTGACGTTTTTTAGCAAACGCAAAGTAATACTTACATAAGTAAGTAAATAGTAAATTAAAAACACAAGCTTACTAATATTTAGTATAATTCAGTATTAAAAAAGGTACATTTAAGATAAAGGAGTAACTTTTTAAATTAGCTGCAATTAAGAATCGTTTCTAAGTAAATATGTTCACACTTGAAGTAAACATGAATGTGATATTTCAAAACATTTAAAGTTCTTGCAATAAAAATAGTACTTAACACAAGCGCTTCATACTTTCAGAGCACCGCAATGTAGAAAAATAATGTTTCGTTCAAAAAGCGCTCAAAACTTTTTGTCTCCGAAAACATTTCATATCCTCAGTAATATGTGATGAATGACAGTCCGGCTCGCCCGTTCTGTTATTGTACACGCGTCCATGTGTATAAGTATGACACTTATTGCATACAACATAAAGGCTATAATGGAACAAAGAAAACACGAAGCATACCATGTGTGGAGCACTTTTCTTTTGATAAATATTTGTATTATAGTGAATGCGAGTTTCATTTCAACATTTTTGATAGATTAAGCTTAAAATAACCGGTGGCTTGAGAGATGTTTGAAAATAATGGGTGTCCTTGTTTTATGATTAATATTTATTTTATGCGTTCATATTGTTGGTATGACTTTAGAACGAGCCTTTATTCATCACATCCTCTTATATACTTGCGTATGACGTATCATTTTTCGAACAGTTCGGTGAAAGCTTACGGTATGGTCTAACAGGCTTATACTACACCATTTAAATCGATCCATTTGCTTCCAAATTCGACTGAATCAGATAAACAAGCTATAAAAAACACAAATAATAAGCGCAATGGATAACATGTTATAAAAATTAAATGCGTCAAAAACTTTTTACTTTAACGCTGTATATACGTTGCACTCAGACAATGTAACTTGAAACCTCTCTTCGTATTCACATGTTCTATATTATTAAGCCTGATACAAAAATGTAGCTCATCAGTTTAAATTATTATTTACTTATTTAAAAAATTGTAAAGTATCCATTTTAATTGAAAAATAATACAATGTTAGATCTTGAAATTGTATTGTTAAGCAATACAATTGTAGTTATTGAGGCTCCCATTTTATATTGTCATTTTATGAGCACGATTGTTAAAAAAAACCTCTTTAAGATATAATTTATCTGTGGCATTATTATTTTTTAAATGATTTGGCAAATGGAAAAATTTGGACCTTTAAAAAATAGCAGCCCTATTTATAATCGTTGTATAGCGGGCGATTAGTTAAACAATGCTGTGTCTTCTTCTTTCGAATGTCAAATTAATAACGAGAGATAGAGTACAAAAAACGTAAGTAAGGCCATAATAAATTAAGGTAAGATAAAAGCTTTATTAATTTGTTATCATTAGACTTGTTGGCTGTTCAAATTTACTTAAAAAAATCAATACTTTCAAATGTTTTTTATAAATGAATAAAGTATATAAAAATGAAATTGTAAGTATCTAGTTTTTAATTTATATAGGTTAATAATAATAGTAGTAATAATGTCCTCCAGACCGATTTCGGCCACGGCGTTCAATTTCAACAGAGATTAGACAACTGCGCAAGAGATATAATAGTGCATAAGTGTCTGCGCAAGCACAGGTGGACTCTCTATTCCCTAACCTCATAATCCGATGGAAAGGCAATTCGACACGACCGGAAAGAATTTAGGCGCAGGACCAACGGATATACGCGCTTTCCGAGACACGAAAGTGTATTCACTTACAACTTTCAGACTTCGGGCTGCTATTGAGAATTTTCTGACAGAAAAACCCAATAAGTTTTTATTGGCCCGACCTGGGAATTGAACACAGGACTTCCAGGTCTGCAGCCTTACATCAAGCTACTAGACCAACGGGGCAGTCGAAGTCAGTTTTACGGGTTAATAATGCTTTGAAAGTTGTTTTTGCTTCAAAAGCACAACTATTCTAATCTTTTTTGAGTGACCCTTCATAATTGAACACAACAATACAAAGCATTGTGGGTTGGCGGTAGAATATTCGATGACTGCAATACCTATCCAGACGGGCTTACACAAAGCCCTACAACTAACTGCTAAAGTTGCAAGCTATAAGGCACTTTATACTTTATTGTCAATTCAACAGTGAATCCATTAAAGAATTTATAGATATGATTATACAAAAGTAATACTTAAGTCTAGTTTAGAAATTAAATTACCTAACAAGATATTTCAGAAAACATTAAAAACACTAACACTGTTTAAAACTAAAGTACTCTTAATGTCACAATTTTTCGAGAAAATTCGTATGAAATCCTTTTTATTTAAAAATTTCTCTCGCTCGAATTAAAACTCGTAGCATGTCCAATTAAGGATCGGCTAAGTCCCACTATTTCAGCTCGAAATTTAAAATTCTTAGCTCTTTTCAAATGAGCATATATGGTCCCCATATTTCAGACGATTTGAGAGAAAGTATAATTTAAAAAACTGACTAATGTTTGTTTCAGTGAATGTGAAATGTGAATAGAGTTCGATTTTTAAACTTTTTTCCAAAATACTGACGAACGAATGACTTAATGCAAAATAAATATTGACGCGCCTCAAAACTGATTCATATGCCGAAACGGCAAACGGCGCCGCATTTTCTTATGCCATCATGCAATCTTTCCTCAAACGCTCTTTACTCTCATTCGTTATTTGTTGCTGTATATTATTATAATAATAACAAATTTCCATTTTTCACATCTGCCAAGCATCTCGTGACGCCCGCCCATTAATTTCTTTTAATTTTCTTTATTTATCTCACTCTTTACAGACGCTTTTCGTTTGGTTATTAATAAATTTTACGCTGACGTCATCTGACGCTCAAAACCTAACGCTGACATTATCTGACGCTTGAAATCTTACGCTTACTCCTCTATCGCTTGAAGTCTCAGTTAGCTCTACCGTGTACCGAGCGCTAAAATTTTTACACATCAATAATTATAATTATTAAAATCTAAATATTCCATTTGTCAATAACAAACTAATAATAATAATATCCTGGAACATTTTTCACACACCGATCTGATCAGAAATTAAGCTTGTACGAAGCTTGTGCTATGGAAACCAGACAACTGATATACTACACATACTACTTTTCTTTGTAAATACAAACTTATATAGATAATTACACACATACTCAGGACAAACAGACATGTTCATGAACCCAAATATGTGTCCTGGGTGGGAATAGAACCCATAACCCTCGGCGTGAAAGGCAAGTATCTACCAACCACGCCAACCGGCTCGTCAGATTTTCTTATTTCTAAACTTTCTTATTTCTGTTTAAATATAAGGTTTAACCGGATATTACTTTTCTTTTATGTGACATGATATATTTCATCGTAGTCGTTGATTCTTCGCAGTAAATGATCAATAATGTAAACAAAACCTCACTGTGACGTGATAGATCGACGTAGAATTACAGGAAAAGCTAATACCGTAAATAATAATTCTGACAGTGTTACGAGTTGGAAATGTGCAAATTGTTATTTATAACCAACGGAAGTACAAATTGTTGGATATTTAGGACGAAATCTCTGCTTGTACGGTTTGTTCAACGGCTGGAAAGGGGATTGAGAGAAAAAATATATAGCTGGATTTTATTTATGTTTATTACACTATAGTAATATGGGTTTAAATTTTAATAAAAAAGCAAGGTTATTATTAAGAAAAATATGTTTTTGTTGTTTGATATGAGAATATTTTTTTCATGATTATCTTTGTTTTGTTTTTCTTTTTAAATAGCGCAAACTAAACAATTTTATGCACATTGAATTTTCATGACGGTGGATCGTATGCAACCGTTAGTGTAGCAATGGTATACCACTAAAGCATTTTGTCTTTCTCACATCGTTTTCCTCATGTCTTAGGGTCATGACCTCCACTCAGCTTCCTCAGCCTCTTTCTGATGACGCTGCACCCTGCGAATCGTTCTTTTTTGAATAGAAAAAAGAAATCGGTGTGAAAAAAATTGCTGTTTGGCGTTAGAATATATATCATCAGTAGGTGGTAGGAAACCAGATGAATTTCCACAATGCCTTACCACAAATAAAATAATTCGTACCCATGACCTTTTAAATCGAGTCAATAAAACGCAAATGAAGATAAAGACTGAAAACGGTAATGATCAAAGATGACACTGATTCCGTTTATTTTTAACTGTATTCGTAAATCGATTACATATTCCGATATATTTTCCTGTTACCAAAATATGTTATTATAATATCGCACATTTATTTATAAGCAACCAAACCTGTTATTGTCTTAACAAGGGTCGTATCTATTATTTTGTTCGTATATTTGAGTAATGGTATAGATAATCTTAGTATTGTTCTAAGCGAGACACGTGTTGCTTCGTCTTCCTAAAGGAAACTGTTTTATTTATTTTGTTATTACGTATTATTTACGTGTTAAATTGTTTTAAGGGTGTAATAAACCTGCTCATTTACAGAGGCAACAGGACTCAGTTTTCAAATTTTTGGTTTCATCTTGTTAATTTTTTCTGCTTTTTAGCTGTTCAGACTTTTGAAATATCGTATTAACCTTTAAAAATTTTAAAAAACATTTTTTTAATTCGCAGCTGTTTGGTACAATATTTAGAGAATATGTATCAAATAAAATTAATAAATAATAACAAAGTTATCGAAATGGATAAATATCAATCATTAAGCATTAATATAAGCAGAATTATTATATAACAAAGTAATTATTTTACAAAAATCGAGCCGTAATTTTTATTTAAAATATAACGCAGTATCATCACCATAACCGATATTACATTACTAAGTCACAAACAAAAACCACGAACAAGATGCTTAGATGACAGTCTAATAAGGCTTTTCCAGATTTTCTTTAAAACATACCGTTTTAAAGAAAATCTGGAAAAGCTTTCTCATATATATCTTTGCAGTGTATATAAAGATATCTATGAGATTCGGAATCGATCTAGGTGTTGAACATAACCTTATATATTCTATCTATAATCTTAACCTAAGTTGAAAACTTTAATGATGAAGGTGTCTCGATTCGATTGGTTGATTGGTTTTCTATAACATACAATGAGTTTTCTATTCTTTTCTTCTTGATTCGAGTAGATCATCTTTTAAATAATTCTTATCCAATGAAACAAATTTTCTAGCATTTGTTATTTATATTTGTATAATTTACACTAAAGAATATTTTTGAAAATTTAAGAAGTATGTACAAATTATGACACGAGCGAAGCCGCGAGTAAAGCGCTAGTTATATATAATCAAACATAAAGTCAATCAATCAGAACAGTTTTTTATATTTAAATGTTTCCATGGTTAAGGACGAATCTATTACGAAAATATTCGTTGTAAGGTTGAAGGAGTTGGGATAACTCGATATTTGAAGCCGAATAAACTGTATTCCACACGGATGAAATCGCAATAAAAGCTAGAAATATATACAAAAATAATGTTATAGACTATTAAGACCCTATTCATTTCATGTTTCGTGCGTAGAACTTAATTAATTCGTTGTTGACGCCTAACGGTAGTGTGATAAGTGAATTTTTAAATACTGCTATATCATAAAACAAATGCCATTAGTTAATTTCCGGAAACGTGAAAATAAAATATTATTTTCTTTTTCATTCAGAGTATTATTGTGAAATATTATGGTTCTTAATTTTCCGGCTCATTAACATCTTCGATACAAAAATAATATTTACTTTATCAAAAAGATGTAGATAATTATAATGCTTAGAGCTGAACAAAATGTACGAGAAGAGGCATTGTATCATTGTTAAATTGTCTGGAAGCTAGTTCCCTTGAGATAAACGAAAATAACCGAATCGTAGCGCAGATGAATGATTAAAGATAAGTAAAGCGTGTGCAATATATTACACGCGATTTAAATTAAATCGTTATGCGTCAGAAACATTAAATATAAATGTTACGCTTAATTTGGATCCTGAAGTTTAAATATTGAAGTTTTACTCTGATTTTAATCAAGGAAGGATATTTAACAAAAAGTGCGTGTAGCTCAGTGAAAGATGTAAAGTCTTACGTCGGAAACGATTAATGAACAGCCCGCTCCTCTTCAATTGACTTTACAATTGACAACATTGTTAGAATGTACCCAATCAGTTAGTCAATCACTTGGTGGTAGGGCTCTATGCAAGCCTCTGGGTAGGTACCATCCAATCATCAGATATTCTACCGCAAAAGAGCAATACTTAGTATCGTGTTCCAGTTTGAAGTATGAGTGAGCCAGTGTGAAGGGACATCTTAGTTCGCAAGATTGGTGGCGCATTGACGATGTAAGGAACTATTAATATTTCCTAGTGTCCATATCCAACATAGTCCAATGCGGACGGGCAAATGACGTATATTATAAAAAAAACCTCTCTCCATACCGCCCGCAATCGCTCTCAAATAATAATAATAATATCCTGGGATTTTATTCACACACGGCCATCTCATCCCAAATTAAGCAGAGCTTGTGCCATGGAAACCAGACAACTGATATACTACATATACTACTTTTCTTTTGTAAATACATACTTATATAGATAATTACACCCAGACTGAGGACAAACAGACATGTTCATACACACAAATATCTGCCCTGGGTGGGAATCGAACCCACAACCTTCGGCGTGAAAGGCAGGTAGGAAACCTACCAACCACGCCAAACGGCTCGTCAAATTGGCCGTAGACTAGTAACATTCAGTATCATTCAACGCTATGTGATAAGCGACGTTATTGAGTGTATTAATGTTTGATAGTGATCAACCTCACTATATTTAATAATTATTATATAATCCTAGAAGATTAACAATTAGGCTACTGCTATTGTTTTTTTTTATTTAAATCTCCAACAGCTGTGCATAACACAGACATCAAAATACTCTTTACATTAACTTAAAACTATGCACGACCGATTACAGGAGAACACACCATTCCTAATCACAATTACAAAAAGAGGTTTCAAAATTTACAAATGAAAAAATAAAATAAAAACAGTAATAAGAAATATATAAATAAAAAACATTTTAAAATAAATTAACATTTTATACTAAAAGAAACATAATATTGAAAAAAGTAATTCGATAGTTAGAAATAATCAATATTGTTTAAAGCTTTGCTACAGATTATCATTCAAGTCACGTTGTGTAAGACGATATTCAAATCACTAGTTTTGCTTCAATCAGGTCTGGAAAGTTACAGTACTTTTGTCTCTTGTTTTAACGAGATAACTAACTAATTGTGATTCCAATGTTTTAATTAAAATACCGAAGAGTGAGGATTTAGAAAGATCTCTCTTAAAGTCGATGGGACACTAAAATACATCTGTATCTTTTTTTTATTAAAAAAAAAAATAATTAAAATGAAGTGAAATGTTTAAATCTATGTTTAAAAATTACTTTACTGTGTAAGTTTTCGCAATATTATTCTATACTTTTTAAAAATATGACAAATTCTAAATCTGACAGCAGACAGGCATATTGCACAACACTTGATTCTTGCATGTAATGTGCGGAGACGGCAGCAACATGGTAAAATTCAAAAGGTGGTAATATTTGATTCGTTCGAAAGCATTTGCTCATTACACACACATATAATACAAAAATACACGCACATACAAACAAGTACACACTAACGCAAGTATACACACAAAGAGACACATACATATAAAATATTTCCTATATATATGTATATGATTCTTGTTAAACGAAACATATAAAATTACTGGTAACCACCATAAACAAAGGAAATATTGCACAAGATCGCGCTCCTTGATATTGTTTTTTGTGGCCAACGACCCTTACAGTTAGCAATTTATTCGTATCAAGAGAAATAGTTTTGTTTATTTATCCCGTTGCTAATACGTTTAGCTTTGTTTTGTTAAGACGATGTGTTCGTTGCTCGTGATGTTAGTTAGTAATTCTATGATGTATTTAAGTGAATCTCGTATTAATAATTGTAAATAAAATCAACATCTACAGTCTAGATCTTGCAAAATAATGTATATTGTTTGCATTGTATTATATATTTTTTATAGTATAGGTTGGCGGACAAGCATATGGAGCACCTGATGGTAAGTGGTCACCAACGCCCATAGACACTGGCATTGTAAGAAACGTTAACCATCACTTACATTACCAATGCGCCACCAATCTTGGGAACTAAGATGTTATGTGTTGTGCCTGTAATTACACTGGCTCACTCACCCTTCAAACAGGAACAGATCAATACCAAGCACTGCTGTTTTGCGATAGAATATCTGATGAGTGGGTGGTACCTACCCAGACGAGCTTGCACAAAGCTCTACCATCAGTAAATATATTTAACAAAGAAGTTATATTATAATTAAATTAATTTTAATGAATAATTATTGTAACTAATTTAAATATATATTTTTAAATATGAATTGCTATCAGACAAACCGACCAGCCTCTGTCCGGTTACATAGATATTGAAATAAGCATAACTAACTTCTTTAACTATAAATACGCTGTGAATTTTTGATATGATACGCTTGTGCTTCAATTAGGAACGCATTAATACAATGTATTGACGTTTAGCAGTATTATACGTCAAGATGAGTTAGTACCTACTGTACCCAGATTGAACTATCAGGAAAAAATGCAATATAAAATATATTTTTTTTATAATACCTGGTTAAACTATTAAGCTCGTATTTATAAAAGTTATACCAAAAGATGCAAAACGATTATATTTAAAGCTCTACCCGCAAATTTGTTCGCGTCATAATTTATTAAATTATGGATTTTCATTAATATAATACTTTCATCCCCTTTAACCTTAGGGGTTATATTTTCAAATATTATTCCTTGGTGCTAACCTATTATGTAAAAGGAACCATGCAAATCTTCATAGTCCCAATAGCTTGGGTTGTGCGTTGATATGTCAGTTAGTCAGTTAGTTATCTATCTTCTATATATATAAGCGAAACACCACTCATTACGAGATTTACTGAACTATCTGTCTGAACAACTTGAAATTTGTCCCAACTTTTACTCCTTTCCCGAAGTAGACACTCATTAAGAATAGATTTTACGCAAATCCTATGCAATATTATATTTACTGGTGGTAGGGCTTTGTGCAAGCTCGTCTAGGTAGGTTTGAAGGATGGTGTAAGCGATGGTTATCGTTTCTTAAAATGCGAATGTCTATGGGCGGTGGTGACCACTTACTAATAGGTGGCCCATATGTACGACGGTAGAATAGGTAGTATACAATAAAAAAAAACCATTTTTTCTTATCTATCCTTGTACAACTGGGTCGATTAGCTAATTCTTTCATATATACAGATATATTGATTGACACGCAACAAGCGTGAATTTCATGTTGTTATTATGAATAATTTACGGTGATATAACATTTATCTATGTATAATTCACAGCGAAGTTGCAATTCTCGAAACTTATTGTTACAACTCTCTGAGCAGTGTTAACTAATTCGTTGTAACGATAAAACAACATCCGTCTCTTTCATACACATGTTATTTTTATACGTTTTCATAATTTTATCATCCGTTTTTAAAATAACAGATGGTAAATATAGAATTAGTGTTACAATATTTTTATTTTCTAAATGATGAATGATTAACGACGTATCATTTTACCCTATACAACGTGCGACATGAAATTATAACAGAAAATGCTAATACCAGTTTACACTTACAATAATTATAGCCTTCCAAAAGCATTCGACTATTTCTGCAAATATAACTGCTTATTATCTAACAAAGGCACCTAAGCATATTACAGCAGAGACTCTTTATATGCAACGATTTTTGAATTAAATCAAGACAAACATAATTTATTATGGATTTTACACAGTATTTCAATTCAGTCATACATATCAAGGAGTGTCGAGTTTTGTCATGCGCATTTATCAGGTAGCATACGCAAGCGATCCCGTGGCGCTCCTCATTAAGACGGAAAGGGTACCGCTGGTTTTTTAGTGGATATTCCGATGTTCGGGGCGCATTCGGTGCCTTGAATACCAGCGAATCCCACACACCTCCACTGATACCGTAGGGAAACGCGTATTGCGTTTTTCCAGCGTGAAAAAAAAGTGTCGAGTTTGAGATTATAAATAATTCAAACTCAAAACTATGAAAATCTATAACATGTACTTCCAACAGTATCAATATCAATATATTTTAACTGTGTGTAGTTTCGTTATATGTTGAGGTTGAAAAATGAATACAGATTATATGTCTGGCGATTTATCCTAAAATAATACACAGTAACAGCCTGTGAATGTCCCACTGCTGGACTAAGGTCTCCTCTCCTTTTTTGAGGAGAAGATTAAAAATATAAAACATATGATATTACGAATATGTTCAAATTATACTAATCCAGCAGTATCATTTACCCGTCTGTACCTATAAGCACGTAAAGCCGTTGGTCCCACGCCTGAACTCTTTCCGGTCGTGTCAGATTGCCGTATCACCCGATTATGAGAGTTAGGGAATACAGAGTGCATCTGTGTTTGCGCACACGCTTGTGCACTGTAATATCTCCTGCGCAGTTGGCTAATCTCCCTTGAGATTGGCCGCCGTGGTCCAAATCAGTCCGGAGGACATTATTATTATATCATATGAGTAATAATAATAAATATGCCTCTGCATCTTTGACAGATGATTTAAGAAGTATCGCGAAGACACTTGCGTTCATGACCAAAGAGACCCATGCGAGACAAGATCTTTCGGTCGCACTCCCGACAAGTGTATGCGCCCCCAGATGGGGGGGGGGATTTGAAGCCCGCTCATAGCACCTCGTGCGTTTTTCTTTTAATAATTCAAACCAGGCATCGTCATGCTTTAATTGACCTTCGTAAAAAAGGCGTCGCTACTTGGCACGGTCCAGCTCCTCCCATTGGTTGCTTGGATTATTAAACGCAAACATATCAAGCTTAGCGCAGTTTAAGTGTAAATAATATGAGTATAAGCGGAGTATTGGCGAATTAGCTAATTGATAAGTAACTACCACCACCCATAAAAAGCGGCGAAGTTACTGTTATAACCATCCCTTACATCGTCGATGCACCGCCAATAATGGGAACTAAGATGTTATGTTCCTTACCTATGTCCCAGTAGTTTGGCTCACTCCTTTAAGCCGGAACATAAAAAGTAAGTATTGTTGATTGATTGTAAAATATGTGACTAGTAAGTGAGTAGCCCTAAAGCCCTACCGTCAAATAAAACTCTTGTGTTGCTTCGTGTTATGACAATACATCCAAATAAACACTTCCAATAAAATCTAAAAGTTAAACATCTCGGTATATCGTATTGCATGAAAAGCCTTCCGTAGAATTTGTAATTATATTGAAGGTGTCTGTCACGTTGAAATATATAATTGAAACAATATCATAAAATGAACTTAATTTTACGTGTAATACAATCGAATCCATATTAATATGAATGGTACAGCTATAGAAATATTATATATCAAAGTTATTGGTACTACTTACAACTATACAGATACATATGTGTTACATACGCACATATTATATACATATACGTATACATATAAGGTAACTTTTTAATGTTTTACTTTATAGTTTCATAACCAATATGGGCTATATAGTATGTTAGTAGTAGATTTTTTAAAATATAGTTTCCTGTGCCAACGTAATGGGGGAGAAATTGTCGGTTTGGACGCTTTTGAAGCAAACACTGTCACTGGCTATTAAAGTAAACTATGCATTTGTAAATTTCTAAAAGTTCTACATAAAATTCAGCGGCCGTATATTGTATCTATTTTTTGTCAGTAACCACCGCTTTATATATACAGCTTATATAGACGACTGCCGCGTTGGTCTAGTGGCTAAAAATAATCCTGCTGATCCTGAGGTTCTGGGTTCGACCTGGGAGGTCGAGCTAATAAAAAAGTTTTTTTATTTTTAGTTGCAGCCCGGAGTCTAGAACTCCTATGCCTCGGAAACTCAGAAACTCGCTAAGCCGTTGATCCTGCACCTGTACCCCTCCGGTCGTAGTGGCTTGCCCTGCCATTGATTTTAAGATTAAGGAAATATAGAGTGCAGCTGTGTTTTCGCACACACTTACATGTACCTTATTATATGTGCGTGCAATAAAGTCTCTTAAAATAGGTCGTCATGACCGAAACCAGTCCGGAGGACATCATATCATATACACTGCTTATGTTAAAGTGAAACTATGTAATAATAAGTTTATTTTTACAAAAAAATAACCAACTGTATAAATTAAAAATAATCTAAGTAAGGCGTCACACCACAATAAGGGATGAAAACCAAAAAATAAAGTACCAGGCTCCCATATAATGAAGCATCTTTATACGTAGGCGTAATTAGCCTCAGTCCTAAATCAACATTGCTGTTTATAAAGCACATATTTAAACAACTTTGATATAAGTTAATCACTTTGTGAAAGACTGTATCAGGTTCCAGTGATGTATTATACGAAAATATGTTTTATTGTCTACAGAATAGGGTACATTATCTCTTAGATCTCGAAGATAAAAATAATATTTTATTCGAACAAAAATCATAACCTTAATATACACCTGAATGACTTTAAACTACCGTATATTTTTAAAACCCACCCAAAATGCATTTTAGCTTTGATTGCAGTTCATTTTATAATTTTTACCAGTGAACTTTTAATTAATTTGTTGGTACGATTGCGATTCGTAAATTAATCAGTACCAGCATATCCGGTATGGTCTAGTGGCTAGGATACCTGGCTCTCACCCAGGAGGCTCGGGTTCGATTCCCGGTACCGGAATGATAAATAAAACAAGCTTTCGATTGTTTTTTTTTTTAATAAAAATTTTATTTATTTACAATTGCCTCAATACATCTTACAATGTGCATATTGTTTTATTTACAAAAATATATTTCTATGAAAAATGTTTTGTAATCTTCAGAATATGGTACATCGTCTCTAAGAATATATTTAAAAGCTCCTCAAACATAGCGTATATATAAAATATTGGTTAATTGCTTTACATATTTAAAAGAATAAATACGAAAATAATCTTCTATTATGTTTGTGAGAGTTGCTAATTGAGTAAAAACGCCCCACGTGCTTTGTTTATTACAGCTAGATATTTCAGTAAATAATATCATTAATGCCGTAACAGCCTGTGAATGTCCCACTGCTGGGCTAAAGGCCTCCTCTCCTCTTTTTGAGGAGAAGGTTTGGAGCTTATTCCACCACGCTGCTCCAATGCGGGTTGGTAGAATTCACATGTGGCAGAATTTCAGTGAAATTAGACACATGCAGGTTTCCTCACGATGTTTTCCTTCACCGCAAAACACGAGATGAATTATAATCACAAATTAAGCACATGAAAATTCAGTTGTGCTTGCTCGGGTTTGAACCCACGATCATCGGTTAAGATTCACGCGTTCTTACCACAGGGCCATCTCGGCCATATCATTAATATATTCAATCAAATCAAGCAATCTTAATTTTCATGTGCAGAAGGCTGGGCTTCGATTCTCGGTACCGCAAGGTATTTCTACTTTTTACATACTAAAATTTGATATTCACGATTATTAAAAACTTAATATTACATTTTCTAGAATAATAATAATACATACTTTTTACGTTGAGTAAGGTAGGTTGGGTAAAACTTGAAAATAAAAATAATCTTGTGAGGCCCATGATGTGAAAATCACAAAATGAAGTACCAAGGTATCATAAAAAGGACTTATACTTCTTGTACATCAAGCCTCATACCTACAATAAGTAACGATGCTTTTTATTAAACAGATATTATTTAGTGCCATGAAAGTACATTTTTGAGAGCTTTACAACGTTTTTATGTGTAACGTTAAAACTTTTGTCACGTGGGCTGAGATACACGTGCTTTAATCGATTTTTAATTCATTCCACAAGATGCGACTGATCGATAGAAAAACTGGTTTTGGCTATTGTCTTTATATTTAATACATGTTTGTAAAGTAACGATTCAGAAGTACTAAAATATATTTTGGTTTAGATTATGGAGAATATTTACGATATCGTAAAAACGTTCCCTTAAAAGGTTATCAACCTTAATTTATCAACGTTATTTATATTTATAACGTTTAAATTATCAACGTTAATTAATAACAACTAATGTTCTTAGACATGAACACGGTAGAGGGCGTTAGCGGATTTTGTAGAAAATTAATGTATGATAAATAGTAGGAGTGAATAGCATCGATTATATGATATATATATATTATAAAAAAAATCCAACACCACCCCGGTTACAAATACATTTTAAAGCTTGATAGGAAACTTAAAATAATTTGCTTGAAATTACTAAAATTCTTAAAGCTTAGTAAAAAAATCGACAGCATTATTTTTTAAGTAATAAGTTGGTTCGATTGCGATTCATAAATTAGTGAATACGAGTATATCCGGTATGGTCTAGTGGCTAGGATACCTGGCTCTCACCCAGGAGGCTCGGGTGCGATTCCCGGTACCGGAAAATAAATCTCCCGAAGACTTACTTTTGTTTTATTTTTTGATTACAAATTGTATTTTATTTACAGTTGCTTCGTTTTTTGTGCATATTCTATTATTTACAAATATGTAAGTAAATATTCTTTTATGTTAATCGTGTTGCTTAATTTACGTGTGAATAAATTATGAAATATGTAAATCATAACACAGGACTACGACCCCTATAGTATAGGTATATTTATTCACAATAAGATTACATAAAGGGTAATCACGTCTTCGAGAAAAGAGTTTTACAACGTTTTCATTTAAATTCGCCACGCTAATATAGGTATTATATTTATATAATATTACAATATGTAGGGGGTAATCTCTGGATCTACAGATTTTGAAAATTCTTTTACCAATAGAAAGCCACATTATTTGTGAGTGCCATAGGCCGATATTAACGCGAAAAATGAAAAGAATTTTTCGTGGTAGTCGGATTTGCAAAGTAAGTCGGAGAAAAAACGGTCGAACGAAAACGTTTCTTACGAACGCTGCCTTAACGATGAGAGATATATGATTGAATTCTAGAGAAAAGTTGTAGAGCTTGATAATGGCTACAAAAAAGTCTGCGACAGCATATGTGTAACTTTTATATTTAAGTCACAAAAAGTAGTTTTTATATTAAAAAAAGTAATTTAAATCGTAGGTCATGTTTATTGGTCATATTATCAACAATTATGAATTATTATCAAAATGTACTTATCGTCTCCAGTGTTTAAAATAAAATACTTTTCCTTTTTTCTGCATATAATTTGGATGAATGGTTAAAGAGATAATACGACATAGGTATGGAACTGCGACCGTGTCTTAATCTATTGAATGATATATAATATATATATGATACAAGTCAATCTCTTTAGAAATAATTTGCTTTATTAAGAAGATTTTTTTTTAGATAAAATTCGTTTTTACAGTTTGTTTTTGGTTGCATAGTTTAAGAGGTAATTTAAAATATCAAATACGCTAGATAATTATTTATTAATGTTTCAGGAAATAAATCTAACCTACTCATTCAGAACTAACCGAACCACAATCATAATTTCATCACAAGTAAAAATGTTT
Organism: Nymphalis io; assembly: GCF_905147045.1. NCBI lineage: Eukaryota > Metazoa > Arthropoda > Insecta > Lepidoptera > Nymphalidae > Nymphalis > Nymphalis io. The sequence continues at coordinate 3,676,583 of NC_065910.1, read as the reverse complement.
ACCGATCAACGAAGTAGGCACGGGTCAGCTAGTATATAATAATATTGTGATATATGAAAGGTTAAATACTTAATTGTTAGCTAATCATTGCTTGTATTTATTACTATAGAGATTATGAGGATCAACCTTGTATTAGGAGCATAAATAATAATTCATTGTTTCGTATATTTATGTATTTTCATTTTACCCTCACGCAATATAATCACGCTATAGTAAGACAATATAACAACCATACAATAATTTCATACAATAAAAACAATTATCGTACCTTAGTCAAATTCTCCCCTTGCCAGGGAACAACTGAATTTCTCGCTTTTGAGATGTCCCCACGCAGGCCCGTATGGGCCTTGGGGTAACTGTTCGGGGCGATGGCCCCCTGCAGTGATGGCTACGCCGTCTGCAACTACAGACGGGTCACTGGGTAGGGTCATTGTCCAAGGTGTCTAATCGGCTCGGCGATCGGCGGTCTGCGGCTTCACCCGTCGCTCAGCGAGGTCGAGCCGTCGGTGGTTGCCGGCGAGCGCCCATCACCCAACGACGAGGAAGCGGTCAATGTTGAGTGAGGTCACGTAGCAGCCTCTTGTGTCCGGTGGTTGCCGATGCGCGCGAACATAGAGAAACTCAGGTGGCGAACGTGGTCGTCGAGGCTCTCCATAGGCAGATCTCTGCCTATCACTACGTTCCTCATGTAGCGAAGGGCTCAACTGAAATTCTTCACTTGTTCTTTTATATTGTATGATGGATGAGTCAAATTAGTGTTTTATTAATATTATCCAATATTCATAGTTTATAAATATATATGTGGCGTTATTGTATATTTGAGTTTATTTAATATATTTAACATTATAATGTAATTTACCTACTTATTCAGGTAACTAAATTAATACATCTATTGTTATATTTATCTATCAATCAAGTGCAATTTGAGACTCACCCACTAACACATCCGTTTCTAAATTAAGATATTGCACTAAATATTTTTTGAATGCGTTTAAAAAATGTTTTTTTTTTTTGTATTTTATTATATAGTTGAGCTTCTAATGTGATCATTTTTTGCCATAATTAGTACTGGTCTTTGAACTTTGTATTTTTGTCTAAAACTATTAAACTATCTCAAGTATACGTTTACTGATATGCTTGACTTTGGTGAATTTTATATCTGTGTTAATACTTTTGTAAATAATCGTTAGATCCGTTAACGTGATACACGAAATAAGTTGATATGTAAACAATAATTTCTCATTTAATATTATAAGATAGAATTATTATTGCAATAATGCATTCAAAATTTGAATAACATCTTAACTGCAAAGACGGGTGCCATTTTGAGAACAAGAACAAAAATAAAAATAATGACTGAATAAAAATAATGATAAATTTCTTGTAAATATTACATATTTTATATGATTTATTTTAGCTACCCTTACTCTTGTATGTAATATAAATAAGTTTGTTATTAAATAAAAAAGTTGAGAAAAAAAATTCTAGCAATTCTAGAGTCTAGATAGACGTCATTTTTCTTAGATTGGCTAAAAATAAAAAAGTAAAATGCTTTTATGTTTTTATTAAAAATTCCTTTTAAAAATTGAAAATATTATTCAGGATCTAACGAACCCTCTGCTTTTCATCGTCATCGTTATTTCAGGTTTCCGATGAACCGTACAAAAAAACTCTGAGTATCAATGTAGTATAATATTATGTATAATGTAAAGGACTTCCCGTAGCTTTAACTTTGTATGATTAAAAATATTAAATATCCAAATACATTAATTTATACATTCTTTTTTAAATTATATATATATAATATAAACTATATAACTATAAATATTTTAAAATTACATGAAAATTTTGCTTACTCGTGTACAAGTTGTTTAATAATTTACAAGCGAGAGACTTAATATGAAATCATTTTTAATGAAAATCAAAATTATATTTTATTTAAGTATGTCATGGCAATTTTTGAGTTACCATAATAATCATCATCACCCTTTTCGCGTCCACTGCTGGACATAGGTTTCTCCAATGGTACGCCACTGTGCTCGATTTTCAGCTCTTAATCTCCAACCGCTGCATCTGGCAGCGGTTGGAGATGCATACGCATGACGATATACGCAAGGTGGCTGGCAGCGGCTGAGTTACCATAATGTATTATTATATGTTAATATTTCTTTAATATGAGCTTTAATTTTCTTTTAATTGCGCAATTAAGAACATATTTAAATACTGCTTAATGAAGGATGTATTAGTTTTGCGTAGTCGAAAACTTTGCGTATATTTTTTTTTTATTTCTAGTGTTTATACAATTTTTGTCGCCGAGGTGATTATCACCTCGCTTCATCCGAACGATGAATTAAAAGAGTATTGTCATGTTGAATGTTGGAATTAGCCCGTCTGGCTTGAGCAGTACTGTTATCATTCTGTCATCGCAGATATATTTACTGTTGTTAGCTACGGAACAAGAGCCATCCTAATTGTGTATTTTTTAACATTGGCAGTTTTTCATAAGAGAAGTGTGACTTCCATCATTGATTTATGACAAGGCATTTCTAACCGGCGAGCGAACACCTTCGAATCGAATCGAAATTTGCTGTCCTAGCTGAGAGTTTTGGTAAATTGACTTTTCTTTAAGGCAGGAAACTTGCACATCTCGCAAGCATTGCATTGTATTGAAATAACTTTTAAAATAATATTCCATTAAACGCGTCGACCAGTCACGTGGTAAGTATTTTATGTTATAATATTTTAATTTAATACAAATTTTAAAAAAAGTTGGCGTTTCACGTCATCAGGTTGACGAGCTAAATTCAATTTCCCTTACGAAAAAGTATTTAACCAAAATGAGATTATTTTTAATAGCGTTAAAGCGTTTTAAGCAATTAAATAACTAATATTATATATTAGAAAAAGTGCTTGTAATTTATTAAATAATTTGTCAAAGATAAACAATACTTGCATATACTGAATGTACATTGAATGTAAATTGAAGTCTCATATTATATAATGCATATTTTATTTATAAAAAAATGACAACCGTCTAGATAAAATTTTTGGACACAATAAGACCACTTGTACTCTCGTGTGGAATAAGGCTTTTCTTTTCTGTTACATTCTGAACACAATATAATCTCAAATAAAAATAATACGATATAAAAAAACCAAATGCCCTGAATGGTACGATAATTCCGGTACTGGAAATCAAACCAGGGTCTTCTGGGGTTAGAATTAGTTATCCTAGCCACTAGACCATACCAGATATATTAATTTTTTTTTCGCTGGAAAAACGCCTTTTCTCGTTTCCTCCACATGAGGTGGGGGGGTATGTGGGGGAAGAAGGTGCGCATAGCGTCGGCGCCTCCTCCCCTGTCTTCTTCGGCGGAGCGAATCGGCGGCGGCTGACCTCGTCTCTCGCTCTCGTTCCTTGACCTCCATGACACTCTCGCAAAAAGAGACCATCTCCATCCAACACCTCTCGCTGCCAAGCATAGCAATAACAACACGCTCGGCAGCGAGAGATCTCCGCTAACTAACGCCGCTAGGGTATACCTCTGGGGCCCCCACGCAACACACTCCATCAAAGTATGGTGTGCCGTGTCCAGTGACGCACCACACTCGTGGCAGGAGGGTGATATCTCCCGCCTCGCTATCCCGTAGGTAAGTAGGTACTTACCGAAACAGCCATATCCGGTAAGCACCTGCGTTAGCCTAAACGTAAGTGTGCCGCTCTTTCTTGTTACCCAGCGATTAAAGTGGGGGCGGATCGCCTCCACAGTCGCCAGATTTGCTGATGGGGATCCCAGGTCCTCCTCCCATCTGCGAATGAGAGCTTGTTGGGCTACAGACCTGATTTGCCCCACCTCCGCTTATCCTAGACGGTCGCCATTCGCCCTGGCTTCCACCCGGAACCGATGCACTTCCACGAGAACCTCGGCCTGGAGTTCCCACGGCGGATCACTCGCAAGAAGTGTCGCCGCCGTCCACGACACCGTACGGTAACGTTGTACCGCTCTCACGGCTATAACTCTCTGTGTTCTCCGTAGAAGAGCTCTATTACGAGCGGTGAGAGCGTCTACCCATATGGGTGCACCATATAGCGCCATGGAGAGCAGTACACCGGCATATAAGCACCGGCATGGTGATTCCAGCCCTCCCACATTAGATATATTGATATTTGCTAATTAATTAAAAAATAATGCGTTTGATTTAATAAGTTTTAGGAATTATAGAAATTTCAAATACTATTAAATTTCTTATCAAGCTTGAAAATATATTTGTAATCGGGGTGCTGTTGAAATATTTTATATAATAAATAAATCATATCATTTGACTATAAGGCAAATTTTATTAATTTATAGTTCCTCAAACTTATCATATTATGTATGTCGATATACATGTGTTCACGTCATTAAATTCGCAGGCATTTCTCCAGTGCTTGTGACGTCTGAAGGGTCTGATTTTATAAGGCTTTATTCACGTCACAAAATCAGACCTGAAATTAATTTATTGAATGAAAAATTAAAAAAATAATTTTTCAGTCCGACCTTCGTCCAGAATAAGCTTCGTGATCATAAGTTGCAAGTTATTTTTTTACCCTCGTGTAACATTACAAAAAGCACTTTTATAGGTTTGTTATAAATATTTTTTTAAGAACGTTTTTCCGAAAGAGAAATCGAATTTAGCTCAGTATTTTGATTCTGTGAACGTCAAAATTTAAAGACATTTTTAGCAAATACTATCATATAAAAATGTTTGCGTACTTAATTACTTTTATATTAGAGTATTAAATCGAGGCGTTTGAAAATTATGCGAGTATGCCTTTAAAAAAAATTCAAAGCGCTTTTTTAGTGTTAACGAACCTTTTGTGTCAAATTCGTCGTAAGTGACATCGTTAGGGCTCGTATCCTGTGGAGTGAGACGTAAATATTTTCATCTATAATTTTAAATATAGTCTCGAGTATTATTTACCCACATAACTAAAAACATTTTTATTTATATGACCTATTTTTCTAGTATTTATTTATTTATTTATTTATTTAATATTTGGGAAACAAACAGATATAAAATATAATCTAATTACATAATACAATTTAAATATCACATTATCCAGCGAAGTTTCCACCGATTGATGAAACATAAAATGCACTCAAATACTTTAACACAATAAGAGAAAAATTATTGGACAATATTAAAAATATATAATTAAGTTAATTTAAGATTGTTACAAATATTATCTTTAAATTTAATCAAAGATAAATGAAATATATCAATGTTCCCAAAATGCTTATTATATTCGCGATAAGCTCTGATTAGAAAACAGTTAGCATTATGTGATGAATTACAAGTGGGAGTATAAAAACATAACGGTTGACGAGCGTTGGATCGTGGGCATTTGTGGATATTTTATTAATCGTAATATATATAAGCCGAGATAGCTCAGTGGATGCGTGAATTCTAACAGGTGATTGCTTGTTCAAACCATGCACCAGTTTTCATGTACTTAATTTATGTTTATTATTCATCGTACTTGACGATCAACATCGTAACGAAAACTTAATGTGTCGGATTAACTGCCATTTGTAAACCCATCAACCAACAATATTCATACAATCTTCCCTATAAGACGAGAGGAAGTCCCAGCCACTGCTGGGCAATGGTATTTTATATACAATGCCTATATAGGTCTAGAAGTACGAAAAGAAAGCTTTTATATATAGACTCCTAGATCTTTCATGACAGTTGATGGTAAGTGGTAGCCACCGCCCATATACATTGGCTTTGTAATAAAAATAAATCATCCCTTACATCTAAATCACTTATCATATACACCGGAACACAAAAATACTTAAATATTGCTGTTTAGTGGTAGTATATTATATATTAGTGGCGGTAGTAAATGATGAATGAGTAGTATCCTATAGATGGAGCTACAAAAAGTATGAAAATCAGAAAAAAAACTACTAGGCTCCTATAAAACGAAGCATCCTTATTCGTAGGCCTCATTACTTTAGAACTAAATCGAAATTGTTTTTTACTAACCATACACATATAGTCATATTACATATATATTATGTTTCATACTCCACAAAGATAATAAATTTTTCCTAAGTTACGTATTCAGTTTTATAATTTATAGCAATTAACTCAATACACGATTTTAAAGGCAACGAAAAAAGCGAGTATTTAGTATTTTTTATATTTAGAATCTACTGTTATTTTATACATAGTATAAACGTAGAATGGGATTCGGAAATTGGTAAGTATCCAGTATGGTCTAATGGCTATTGCCCCCGTGACCGAAGTTAGTCAGGAGAACAGAATTATCATCATCATCGTTTCTTATTTAAAAAAAAAAAACTTTCAAATACATTTTTTTATAGTATAGGTAGGAGGACGAGCACATGGGCCACCTGATGGTAAGTCACCAACGCCCACAGACCGCTTAATGTTCTCAGGAAAAACTTATTATTTGGCAATTATTTTTAAATCATTTCGTCATATTATGCGTATCATAGAATCTAGTTTCGTCACATATGAAACAATAAAACATATAAATAAATATACACAAAACACTAACGACTTAGAAATAATAGAATTCGTGATAAATTAATAAATATCGTAATCATTATTTTATTTATAATTTATTATATTAAATATAATGTCGCTTATTATCCTAACCTATTCTATTTTTAAAATTTTGTATATATATTTTGTTTGATTGTTAGTTAAAGTCCTCGTTGGTATAGCTTGACGATAAATCAATGTCATACTACAATATACTCGAGTACCTTGAATAGATTAATTGCGCTCTGAATATGTGACAAAAGTGAAGCTATACTATGTCAGATACATTACATGAACAAATATTGAGTTTAAATTCGACATTCGGATTTTCACTGAAATGCCTAAACGAATTTACACTTTATAAAAAACAAACCAAATAAACAGACAGTTATGTAACATAATTCCGTACGCAATCAATATCAGTAAGGAACAGCCTGTGAATGTCTCACTGCTGGGCTATGGCCTCCTCTCCTTTTTTGAGGAGAAGGTTTTGGAGCTTATTACACTACGCTTCTCCAATGCACGTTGGTAGAATGTACATGAGTCAGAATTTCAGTGAAATAAGACACATGCATGTTTCCTCACGATGTGTTTCTTTTAACCAATATTTTGATATTAATTTCCACCATTCGATGGTGAAGATACCTTATAAATGTCAATATGAATAATACGATTATTCCAAATGATTCATCTCAGTCGAGTGCAACGACCTGTGCCGCCATTAATCATAACTCTGTCAAGATCCAAAGGGACAGGGAATTCAAAAATTAAATTCACCCTTACATACGATTATGAGTTCTAAACCTGAAGTATAGATGTGTTTTTTAAATAAAGGGAAATAATCTCAAAAATTGAAAGTCAAAACATCCACTTGATTTGGATTACTGCCAACATTAAGCTTTCTATCTATTTAGCTAAGTTAATGTATAGCTTGACGAAAAATATAATGAGAATATATATTTTCAAAAAAAGTTACAAGCTTCAAATAACATGTATAAAAAATTAGGTCGAAGAAATGTTTATGGGAACGATAATTATTTTATTGTTGTTTAAAAATATTATTGTGTTTTTTTTTTTGCTAACTTTAAAAACAAGGAGGTTCTCGTATCAGATGTGCAGATATAAAGTTATAAATATTATTATTATTGTCTCTTTTTGAGTGTAAAAACATTTTATAGCGTACAGTAGAGCAATGGGCTTATAATATATTTTATATTCTCGTCCTAATACAGCTTCAAGTTTCGTGTTTTATTAGTTAATCCTCACATTACGAACATGGTATCCATATAATTTGTTTTGATTCAATTTATATTCGGAAAATGTGACATTTCTTAGCTCGTGTTAGGAGAATTAATGACTTTTGTGTTTTCATGAAATGTTAACATGAGTATATCTTTCAATGAATATTCGTTTATAATTTTCCTCGTGTTCGGTGAAAAAGAAAAAAAGAAGTGACAAAGACCTGTAAGTTTTGTATGAAATTCCACCACATATAAACAACTAGTATTGAACCACGGCTTCGCCCACATATAAGGTAAGAGGTAACAAATAGTAGCCCATGTAGCACCATTTTACTGATGGTAGAGCTTTGTGCAAGCTCGTCTGGGTAGGTACCACCCACTCATCAGATATTCTACCGCAAAACAGCAGTACTTGGTATTGTTGTGTTCCGGTTTGAAGGCTGAGTGAGCCAGTGTAATTACAGGCACAAGGGACATAACATCTTAGTTCCCAAGGTTGGTATCGCATTGGCTATGTAAGCGATGGTTAACATTTCTTACAATGCCAGTGTCTATGGGCGTTGGTGACCACTTACCATCAGGTGGCCCATATGCTCGTCCGCCTTTCTAATCTATAAAAAAAATATCCGTCCTAGGGGTTCAAGCTGGCTTCAAATCAAATTTAATCAAAATCGGCTTAGTAGTTTAGCTTTGAAAGCGTAACAGACAGAAAGAGTTACTTTCGCTTTTATATAAATAGTGAATTAGGAATTAGCTCCAAGCCTTTTCATAACAGGCTTTTATTATATACAAACAATTATTCAAATGAATTCATATTGTATTAAAATTCCTCAACGATCATTGAAGGTAAACTGTCTCGAAGTTTGTGTGTGTTCAGAATCTATTGCTCCGTAGTGCATCTTCATTTGTATGTAGTGAATAATAATATCAGCCTAATTTAATCAAGTTTAAACTTGATACGGATTGCTCTAATAGTTCTGTAGATTCCATCATTCGTGATATGCATGAATATATTGATTGTTATATATAGTTAGATTTTGGAATAGCATCTTAGATCCTTTGATTTCAATTGCAACAGAGAAAAGAAAGTCAGGTTCGTCAAAAATATCTGATTTTATACTATTGTACGAACTAGCCGATGCAGTAAGGTTTGATTTCAGAAGTTTATGTATGTCTGTTCATCTGTTCCTGTATATATTTTAAGCTATCATAAATTGATAGATATCGTATCGTTAGAAGCGTCCTTATCGTCTGCTGGTTATAGGCTATTTTATGACATCATACTAAATTAAATATGACCCAAACTGTATATTGTTAAGTAAGCAACCATTGTTTGTTAAGGTAAGGTGGCATATACCAATTTAAAGCAATTTACGTAAAATGCTCAAACTCCGGGTTTTTCTGTCTAGAAATTCTAGAAGTAGCAGCTCAAAGCTTAATGTTGCCAGCTTTAACATTCGCATACTTCGGTATGCACATAAATCCGGTGTTCCTGCGCCCGAACTCTCTTCGATCATGTCGGATTACCGTCCGATCGGATTATAAGCGTGAAGGAATAGCGAGTACGCGTATCCTTGTTGACACACTTATCTACCTTGGATATAGCCGCCTTAATCTGAAATCAGTCGGCCTTCATTGGCAACGACATGATTAAATTAGAAAACGTAAACGACGTTTTCACTTCATTATTTTTACTTCAGGAAATCCTCTAGGTGAACATAGACTTACCCAAATTGTCTACGCAATATATTTCCTCACGAGGTAATAAGTATAAACAACAATATTAAGTGCCGATCAATACTGTAACCTGTTTGAACCTTTATTACATTTACAATAAAGACCACATCCCCGTGAACCAATCGGTGATTTCGCAGATTTTAATGAAATACAATGAGATAATCAGTGAATAAAACTAATTAACATTGTGCTGAGCGGAGCTTCAGATTTAATTTAAATAAATTACTTTTGACAATCCGTAAATGCAAAGTAAATTATTACATTCGGCCGAAAACAGCGAATAGTTTGAAAAAGGTAATTATTGTGTAATTCAATTTAAATATTATGGTTTTTGGTCATTGTCAATTGTTATTTAAATTAAGTGTATCAATAAATTACGTTTTATTAATTTATTGATACTTGAATACGATTCCTATTTTTGTTTTGATTTTAATTTTTTATTAATTTCATTTATGGCAGTAATAATAAGTTCTTAAATTCGAACTAAACAGAAATTTAAAACCTTACATATAAGCGTTGTTTAGGAGGTGTATAGTTAAACACTGATTTATCTCTTTCTATCAATGATTTCAGATTTGAAAGAAGTAGTTTATTTTTCATATAAATAAATATTTTGTCGAAAAATATTAATAAAAAAAATGTATGAAAGACCTTAAGCATATGCAACATAATGCATGTAATAACGGTATTAATTATTCGTGCAACAAACGAAATTGCGCGTATTTTGTGGGGGAATCTAATTTGGGACGGGTTTTAATAAAATAACAGGGGGTGTTCACCCTACTTTGTAAGTGTCGTGGGGTATACGGCTTATTTTAATTTTAAATAACCACTAAGCCATGCAAATGGTTAAACGCCTTTTAACATGTGACAGAAAAGAAGTGTACAAGGATTTTTTATTCTATACAATGATAAAAGTTTTCATTGGTGTCAAATTATACATTTAATTAATTCAAGAAGAAGATAACGCCATATTGCTTTTTGACTTCATAAAGTTTTCTGTTAATTTATTAAATTAAAAAGAAAGTAAAAATTATGATAATAACGATATTATTATTATAACAATAATTTTAATAATAAATATCCATTTTATTAAACTGTATATATGTGTATAATGTACATATACAATTAAATAATACAAATTTAAAAGTTTTATATCAAGACTTTATTTTAAAAAAAGCTCAATATTAGTTTCCAAACATATCAATCATCTAGTATTTTAGTGTATAATATAAAAAAATATTTAATGTAATTTTGTCCTACAATATCAATCGTAGCGCAGAAATATTGCCATATGTTAAAGAAAACATAATGAACCAAACGCCATATCGTCTGTATGTCTAAATTTATAGTACCCTGGTAATTTTATTTTTATACTAGATATAGTCTATTTAAAGCTTATTATTTTAGTTTTAATTTAGTCACATATTTATTACACGTATCGTTTTTTCATGTTTAATAATTATACTAAATATTTATTTATAAAGATCATACAAAATATACAGTTTAGTAAAAAATATTAGACAAGTTACAGAGGCAGTTTGTAGACGCTTTGCTCTATTAATATAATACAAATTTATATTTTTATTTATATTTTATAGTACAGGTAGGTGGACGAGCATATAGGCCACCTGATGATAAGTGGTCACCAACGCCCATAGACATTGGCATTGTAAGAAATGTTAGCCATCGCTTGCATCGTTAATGCGCTACCAACCTTCGGAACCAAGACGTTATGTCCCTTGTGCCTTTAATTACACTGGCTCACTCACTTTTCAAACCGGAACACAACAATACCAAGTACTGCTGCTCTGCGGTAAAACATCTGATGAGTGGGTGGCACCCACCCAGACGAGCTTGCACATAGTTACCTATCTTTATATTATATACAACATTTAATAATACAACTTAACTACGTGGATTATTAACGATTATAGATGTTGTAGTTATCATTCGGTCTAAACGTGATCGGTTCGGAAAGTCAGGTAAGGTGACATTGACAATTAATTTTCGATTGAACGGAGAGTGAAGCTTTCTGATTCAGGCAATATTTCGTATGTCTATAGGTTTATAGATATGATAAATAAAACTCATAAATATAGGGTCGTTTGTAAAACACTGAAACATCGCATACTGTATTTAGATTAACATTATAAACAACAACCTGTCTGCCTCGTTGGTCTAGTTACTAGATATAAGGCCGCAGACTTGTAGGTTCTGGGTTCAATTCCAAGGGCGGATCAATAAAAAGTTTTTGGGTTTTTCAGTCAGAAAATTCTCAGTAGCAGCCCGGGGTTTGGAAGTTGGAAGTTTGTACACTCATGTGCCTCGGAAAGCACGTAAAGTAGTTAGTTCTGCGCCTGAACTCTTTCCAGTCGTATCTGATTGCCGTCCCATCGGATTATGAGAGTTACGGAATAGAGAGTGCATCTGTGTTTGCGCACACACTTGTGCACTATAATATTTCCTACGCAGTTGACTGACTCTCTTGAGATTGGCCGCCGTGGCTCGTGGTGTGAAATCGCTCTGGAGGATATTATTATTAGTATAAACAACAACGTATTGTGTTCTTTATTACATATAAATATAACTTTGCTTTCTCATTAAAAGGTATTACGTGAATGACCTGTAAAAACAATGAGGGCTATTTTCATATTTGCACCCATATGCATATTTTATTATTTGAGTTAAAAACAAATAACACATGTTACAATGAACCCCTGCTGTTACCAACAAATGCACCCTAAGTAAATGCTGTTATGTAAGGGTATTAACATACACAATGATAAGCTCCGCGTTAAGAACGGATTTTAATAGAAATGTTATCGTGCTTAGTGTATAAATGCGGAAAAAGAAATATAATCTAATATGGATTAAGATGATAGAGTATATCACGGGATTCATAAGATAAATAGATATTTTAAGGTCGCAGACCCCGAGGTTATGGGTTCAATTCCCAGGTCAGGCCTACAAAAAGTTATTGGGTTTTTCTGTTAAAAATTCTCAGTAACTGCCCAGAGTCTGGAAGATGGAAGTGTGTACACTACCGCGCCTCGGAAAGCACGTAAAGGCGATGGTCCTGCGCCTGAATTCTTTCCAGTCGTATCGAATGACCGTCCCATCATGGCATGGCATGAAAATTAGGGAATAGAGAGTGCACCTGTGTTTACGCACACACTTGTGCACTATAATATCTCATGTGTAGTTGGCTAATCTCTGTTGAGATTGGTCGCCGTGGCCGAAATCGGTCTGAGTGACATTATTATTATTATTAGTTTATAGTATGAAGTCGTGGGCAATATCTAGTATTTAATATAAAAACATGAACATCAAAATAGACTTACATTTTTCTTTAAATATTTATTATAAGCGGATGCGAATTAAATTCATATAACTTAATATTTTTTGCACTAGTAATTTATATTCTTATTAAATAAATCGTTTGTGACATATCTAATTTATCTTTTATGCAATCTTATTTTAATAAAAACAATAGTATTAGTATGGAGTAATAATAATAATAATAATACACACCAAGTGATATTTATTTTGAACAAAAACTAACCAACTGTACAGGAAATACTATAACAAATCGAATGTTCATCCTCGATTCCCTTCCTCTCGTAATCATATAGGACGGATATCCGATACGACTGGAGAAAGATCTAGTACATAACCAGCAGCTTTCCATTATTTTTAAAAAGTTATATTATAATATAATAATGTTATATTATAATTTATATAGATTTGTTGTTGTTTTATTTATAAATTTATATTTAATTTTAAAATGTAGTGTTTTATTTAATAACCTGTAAAATAATTGTATGTTTTAATTTTAGCATTGGCAACCCTGAAATTTTGGGCTGTGACAGAAATAAATTTGACAGATATATATATATATATATATACATATAACTATAATATATATATATAACTGTTATATATATATATATATATATATATATATATATATATATATATATATATATATAACAGTTGGTATTTGGAATTATAACATATGACGTTTGCTTCTGGTATACAATTATAATATCTACGTACATAAATATCAGGATGATAATGCTTACTTTACAATACATATTCGCACTCAAATATTAATTTACAAATTTGAAAATAAATACGCATAAAAAGCTTATATTAATATTTTATTTATCAAGAGATGAAAATGTTAAAAGTTCTTAATGAAAGCCACATATAATTCATATCCTACATGGTTTTAATATTTTAAAAACTTGCAATCAAAATATCATATTGAATGAATGAATAGAAACTTTTTGTTTTCAAATATTTTGTATTAGAAAGAAATTTAAAATATTAAATTCAAATAAAACTATCCAAAAATATATTATTTATTGTAGTGTTATTAATCTGTCCGATAGCTGGTTGGAATCACTACGGGTACGCGACCCCGGACTGCTCCAGCTACTAGTGTCACATTCCTATATCTTCCGTGATCACAGTATCCTTACCCCTCTTCTTGAAACGCTGTTTCCCAAAATTCTCCCAGAGTCACGCCCTTGCTCCCACGTCCCACGTCCCAACGTCAGAGACGTCAACACCGAGTCTCTAAAAAAGAAGAAAAACTAATATTAAACCCGGAGCGGTGCCTCCGTTTAGGCGTAAGCCAGTCACCTGCGGCCAAACCAGCACCACACGTATTGACTCGTCATTCCAGCGGATCCTGCTGGGGAGGAGGAGATGGTGGCATTGGTACTGGGCAAGCCCGTGTTGCCATAAAGTCGCCTGGCCCAGGCGTAGCAGCATCCAGGGAGAGGACACTTAGCTCACCTGTCTTGCAGGTGGAAAACAACACGGAGAGTGGCAGTCACCGGTTATAAGTCCGCACGAATAGGCGTAAGTGCGGACGCCAGGGGCCACTCTTGACAGTAGGAGGATCCATCGTAGATCCATTGATCAGCTACCGCCTGTATGTTAAGTCGGGCAGCCCCCGATCAATAAGGTACTGATCTGCCTCAGCGTTAACTTGTTCCGCCTGGGTGAACGGAACACAAGCCTTACAGCTAGACGTTGACGCTGTGACATTAACCACCTGCTCAAAGGAACAAAAATCTCAAAACCCACACCAACGCTGCTTACATGCGCTTTGTGACATGGAATGTCCGAATGATGAGGACAGGCTTCCCGAACACCTACGGAAGCTCCGATTGCGCCCAAGAACTGCGCAAAACTTACAGTATCGACGTAGCACGTGCTTCTTTGTAAATGCGTATTGGACAGAGCTTTGCCAAAGCATTCCAGCGTGCGCAAACGCGGGGTTATTGACGGAGTGTACGCGGGCATCAAAAGAGCTCTTGGACCTACTCCAAAAAAGACAGCACCTCTCAAGGAAACCGACGGTTCAGTTATAACAGACAGCACCCGTCAGATGGCAAGATGGGTAGAATACTACAAGGGGCTCTACTCGTGCCCAGTGGATATTCAGCCAGAAGCAATGGAGCTTGTCCCGAATCTGGCAACTTGGCACGAGCTAGACGTTGCACCCACAGTAGAGGAACTTTATCTGGCCGTCAAGAAGCTCAAGCGCGGAAAGAGCCCCGGAAAAGACGATGTTGTCACCGAAGTTGTCAAGCTTGAGTGCCTCTTGCCCATCCTTCATAACCACCTGGCTAAGTGCTGGGAAGAAAACTACGTCCCTCAGGATATGCGAGATGCTAACATCGTCACTCTTTATAAAGGCAAAGGCGATCGTGGCGACTGCAACTGTTACCGCGGAATATCTCTTCTTAGTATCGTCGATAAAGCCTTTGCCAGGGCCATTTTAGGCAAACTACAAAGGCTCGCCGGTACCGCGTATATCCTGAGGCACAATGTGGTTTTAAGTCCCAACGGTCAACTGTCGATATGATATTTTCACTCAGACAGCTACAAGAAAAGTGTAGGGAGCAACATACCCCCCCTAGTCATTGCATTTGTAGACCTAAACAAGGCTTTTGACTCCGTGAGTAGAGAGGGTTTGTACTCGGTTCTTGTCAGAATTGGGTGCCCCCCAAAACTCCTAAGGATAGTGCAATCGTTCCACGAAGATATGGAAGTCACCGTCCTGCACAATGGCAACACATCCACGCCATTTGACGTCCGCCGTGGTGTTCGTCAAGGTTGTGCACTGGCCCCCACTTTGTTTGGAATATTCTTCTCGGTGCTTCTGAAGGTTGCTTTTGGAGATGAACAGCAAGCCGTCCACTTACACACGCGAACCGATGGTAGGCTGTACAACATCTAAATGCTCAAGTCCAAACGCCACAGCATATTAACCCATGGTGTGCGTCAATATGACTGACTGCTTCCTCGTCCCATTATGAAAATGGCAAAGCATATATTTTAAGCAGTACCAGTGTTTATGGCCTATTGATATATTTTCCATCACATTCATAAAATAATATAAAAGCCTCTATTTTCATTAATTATCGAAAACGATTATAGTTCATTAGTATATAAATTCACATTAACGAAATTATACCAACTTGTTTATACGTAAAACTCACGACTTTTGTTACAATAAATTATAAAAATATTAACAGCAAAATATTGACAACAAATATAAAACTTATATTTACAAAAGAAAAACGAAAGTTACGGGCAAACTTCGAACAAAATGTATAAAAAAATAGAATGATAATTATTATATTGTTATTTAAATATTAAAAATATAACATTTATAATTTTTAAGTTTTCCCTCGAAAATTTTGTACGAAAATATTCATACAAAATATAATGCTTAATTTAAACAAAAAACAACAAGATGAATAATTGGATTATTTAGTATTTTAATTTAATTTGTTAATTTAAAACTTACAATCGTTTAAAAATGATTTATTACTTCTATTTCGTTTCTCATTTCTTTATCAAGAAGAGAAGAAGATTTGAATCTTTTTTAGTCCTAGACTAAAAACTTGGACTAATGTTTCGTATAAATTATCTTAAATTATTAATCTAAGCTTTAACCCCTATCATTAAGAAACATATCAAATTACTCGCCATCCTTTTAAATTTTACTCCTATTATAAGATAATACTACTGGTGGTAGAGCTTTGTGCAAGCTCGTCTGGGTAGGTACCACCCACTCATCAGATATTCTACCGCAAAACAGCAGTACTTGGTATTGTTGTGTTCCGGTTTGAAGGGTGAGTGAGCCAGTGTAATTACAGGCACAAGGGACATAAAATCTTAGTTCCCAAGGTTGGTGGCGCATTGTATATGTAAGCGATGGTTGACATTTCTTACAATGCCAATGTTTAATGGCGTTGGTGACCACTTACCAACAGGTGGTCCATATGCTCGTCCGCCTTCCTATTCTATAAAAAAAATATAACTAATGCTCTACATTAAATAAATAACAAACATATTATTTATCAAGGTCAACCGTAACATATACGATACTACCCCGCTTTGTATGGACAAACAACTTCTTTGACGAAGGTAAAATGAGGATGTATCCCATCCTCATCGGTATGACGCTAATAGACGATATTTTACTTTAAAAATCTGTAATTATCTTCAAAAATTGTAGTATGATCCCGAAGTTTGTATATAGGTATATACATATAAATATATAAGCAAAATTTTTATTTTAATGAAAGATTAGAAACAAGTAAAGGTTAACTTAAGGTTGCTCTGTTGACACAAAGAAACGACATTTAAAGTTTATTACTTGACATTGCCTTCACAATTCCTTATTACTTTAATTACTAAATAATAATTATTTTAAATATCAATTTTTTTTTTAAATGTCATTTCTTTTTTTTTTTTAATTATCACATGTAAACTATTACACAAAACTTAAATGTCAGTATCAAGGCAAACTTATCTAACATTAAAAAAATATCACAATTATTTCTTTACATATATTTAAAAATAAAAATTAAATAGAACTACGTAGGCCAAAGCCAGCATATAAGCTCAGTGTTCAGCTGATAATCCTATTAAGGACGGAAATACCGAAGTTGATTCATTACGCATCAG
Organism: Nymphalis io; assembly: GCF_905147045.1. Taxonomy (NCBI): domain Eukaryota; kingdom Metazoa; phylum Arthropoda; class Insecta; order Lepidoptera; family Nymphalidae; genus Nymphalis; species Nymphalis io. The sequence continues at coordinate 3,659,049 of NC_065910.1, read as the reverse complement.
CTTACAATTTTCGTAAAAACTACGTCTCATTTTTTTAACATAAAACAATTTTTGTCACTTTTATCCTCATCAACGATCATAAAGATGAAAAAAAAATCAATTAATATGCCAACTGGCAAATACTGTACATCGCCAATCCACCACAAATCTTGTAAACTAAGATGTTATCTTCCTTCTGCGTGAAGTTACTGTTATTAATTATAATTTCGCGGTAGAATATCTGATGAGTGGGCGGAATATAACTAGCCAGGATGGCTTGCCCAAAGCCCTACCAATAACTATTATTATAGGTACCAACTGAACTAACCAGCCGTTAGACTAAGAGAAAAAAATAAAAACATTAAAAAACAATCTTAAACTAAATTCAATTCACTAATAATGACTTCAAAAATACGAAGAAATTTATCGTTAGAAACATTTAGATACTTTCAGATACATTTCATCGAATTAGTATAAATATTATAAAACTGTATAACATTATAATAATATCCTGGGACATTTCTCACACACGGCCATCTGATCCGAAATTAAGCTTATACATAGCTTGTACTATGGAAATCAGACAACTGATATACTACATATACTACTTTTCTTTTGTAAATACATACATATATAGATAATTACAACCAGACTCAGGACAAACAGACATGTTCATGCACACAAATGTCTGTCCTGGGTGGGAATCGAACCCACAACCTTCGGCGTGAAAAGGCAAGTATCTACCAACCACGCCAACCGGCTCGTCAAGATTATGATAGTCTTAAGAAAGGACATTCTCGTTACATAAGCAAAAGTGCTTAAAATAGATATGTATATTCTCTCCAAGCAATCTCAACTAATGCCCCATATGTCGTATTAATTCTTACAGCAATTATTATTGGATTTGGAGTTCATGCATACGTATTAGGTATTAGAAATGGGACTCTGAATGGTTTTTGTAGCCCGCCGTTTGGATTATTCTAATTAGTTTAATGCAACTATTAATGTTCTAAGCTACAGATTAAAAGCAATAGCAAGATTAGCATGTATATACATTGTCGCGGATTTTAAACACAATCTACACTTAAAGGAATTATCGTCTGTATGTTGGAGTATGTGATAGTTAAGAGTTATTAACCGTAATATAATGAGATTTGAACTCGCTGACGAAGATATATATATAAAGTGGGGTGGGAAATGGGACTCGCCGGTGCCGAGTAAGCAGAAATACTCACTGAAACAATGGCGGTACTCGCTCCGTCTTCGGGTTACATGACGGGATCGCTTGCGCATACTACCGAGACGCACCGACACGGTTGGCCCGCATAGGCGGGAGTTTTATATACCCCGTTTGGGTATGGGGTACCTTATACAATTTATTTTAATTAATTAAATATGATAAGTTATTTAGTAACTGGGTGCTCGGTTCGATTAAATAATTTGTTATAGTATTTATTTAATATTTTATTAATAATTGCTTTTTCCAAAACACTTGTATTGATAAACTTAAAAATGGAAAAAATGTAGACGTTTTGGAGATACAAGAATTTATAATTAAGTAATATAGCAAGCGTTACTGAGAAATTTTACTTGCATATATTTTGTTAAGTTAATTACTGGACTTTGAACATACTAGGTATATTCCGATACAGAGATTATGACTTGAATATAATCTTTGACAAATACCTGTGACAAAATACTAGAGGTATAAAAAATATTTGTACTTTATTAATCAAATTATTTTAATTGGTACAAAAGCTTATTTAAAGCGGATTTAATACTTGAACGACAAAATAATATTTAATAAAATTATAAACACACACATAAACTTATATACGTTAATATTTACTTCAAATTTATTTTTGAACTCACAACAATAATTTAAACATAATTGACGTATATTTTGACCCTGTAAAAATAACAATAGCATCTCTTTCTCAGTTATTTAATACGCATATGTGTAACAAAGATAGGGATATTTTTTCAAAAATGGTAAAAGAGATAGACGATACTTGTAGTGTATATGGGTGTCACAGGTAAAAAACATCGCTATCGCCAAATTATGTTTAATAGTACTATTATATACTTTATGAGTATTTATTTTGTGTCTCGTATAAATCACAAGTATGCGTGACATCTTGCCACTGTGCAGACTGCTACTAATCTGTGACGATAAAATATGCCTCAAATCTACCTTATACCTATACTGGTGCCCTTGTGAGGATTGTATTCATAACTCCTGGCTTAGGATCAGGTTAAATTCGATGACGTATTGTATTGTCATCGGAACTACATACGAATGCAAAATTCGAGCTTGATCCGGCTTAAACTGGATATGTCTACAATTTACTAGTTCGATTTTTACTTCAATTATTTGTACTAGAAAGGCATACAGGTTGACAAATATTGTATTTAATAAATAGTATGAATTAAAGTTCAGATATGAAGTTTTGTCTATGCTGGCAAAATGAGAATTTGCAAATGAGATAAAAAGTAGCAGTCTGTAAATGTCCCACTATTGGGCCTCTTTTCCTTTTAATGAGAAGTTTTGCTAATGACTGCTTTCATATTTGTCAAACTAACTGCAAATACAAGTTTAATTTATAGTTATTATATTGTAACCATATAAGTTAAAGCAGCAAAATGTATATATTAGTAATAATTTTACGATTTTAACATTAGAGTGCAAATAAAATATAATGAGATTAAAGTATGATGAAATCAAAAAGTAAGGCAGTCTAAAAGGGTAATATAACACTTTTACAATGTTAATGTATTACGATTATACGCGAACCATTGTAAATGATTTTACGCTGGTTCATATTTAACATCAGCAGGAGGACAAATTAAAACTTACTTGCTTGATTTAAATTTTATATGGAAGAAAAAACAGACCGTAAATGAACCCTCTTCTTTTACGCAAATCAGTTCTCTTCTTATGTCAATGGTTTGAAAATTATTTGACGATTGTTCCACTGCGATTTGGTAGATATACGTAAATGTGACGATATTTCCTTCAGAAGCACGAGAGAGATTATGAATGCAAATTAAGTTCATGAAAATACAGTGGTGATTGTCCGGATTCTTCAGTTAAAAAGTTTTAACCACTGAGCCACCAGCTAAAGCATGAAAATATAATTCAATTTAAATAACGACTCTTTTTATTTAAATTTACTTATAAAATTCATAAAACCCATCACCAAAACGCGGTATTAAATAACATATTTTCAGTGTTGAAAACATTACGATGTAATAAATAAAAGTACTTGCGTACCGGTTGATTATCCCCAGGCTTATTTATGCTGTTATTTAAGTACCAGCGTTGCAATATTTCACGAAAACGGAACAAACATCTGAAACTCGCATGAAAAATTTTCACAAACAAATTTTAAAATGTATTAAAAATACGCTTTACATAAATTCACTCAATACTCTATGAAAACGATAAATTTTATGATAAAGCAATTTAGAATTTATTATACTTTCTAAATGACAATCAACTAATCCGTTGCGCTTAAGCTGTATTTTATCGAGACATAATTGATATGCTTGATAAAAATGAATAGTTAATATTAATTCAAATAAATTTAATATAATTTGTTAATTAATTGAACTTGAAAAAACCGAGATGGCCTCGTGGTTAGAACGCGTGAATCTTAACCGATGATCGTGGATTCAAACCCGGGCAAGCACCACTAAATTTTCATGTGCTTAATTTATGTTTATAATTCATCTCGTGCTTGACGGTGAAGGAAAACATCGTGAGGAAACCTGCATGTGTCTAATTTCATTGAAATTCAGCCACATGTGTATTCTACCAACCCGCATTGGAGCAGCGCGGTGGAATAAGCTCCAAACCTTCTCCTTAAAAGGGAGAGGAGGCCTTAGCCCAGCAGTGGGACATTAACAGGCTGTTACTGTATAATTGAACTTCCCGCCAAAAGTAGGAATATGGAACAATAATTCTAGATTAACGAATAGATAGAGATAACAATACAAGTACAATGTTTCGTCTTTTTTAAATAGAATAGGCGGATGGGCCATCTAATGGTAAGTGGTAAAATGGGTGGTCAAAGTCCTACCACCAGTAAATATCATATTTAAGTATCAACCTGTAAATGTTTCACGGCTGGGAAAATTTATCCTTTCCTGTTAATGAAAAGGCTTAACCCACCATACTGTATGGGTAATACATGGAGCTGAACATACGAAATCCGCAGGCATGTGATGAATTTTATTACTGAAAACAATAAAATGCACACTTTGAGATGCTTTTAGTTTTGCACGGGTAAACTTCAGATAAGATTCATTCATTCATAATGTTCTATTAATCATATTAGTACTTGGATTGGATTTCAAACCGCTATCTGCGAATATTCTCCACTTCAAAGCATTGAATAAAAAAACTTATTTTAAACGTAATCGTAATAAAATCGAACGACAAGAATAATTATTTAGTTTCTGAAATTCCAAAATATTAAAAGTTCCATGTAACTATCCAATCTATTAAATATATAGTAGACATATATAATAATAATGTCCTCCAGATCGATTTCGGCCACGGCGGCCAATCTCAAGAGAGATTAACCAACTACACAGGAGATATTATAGTGCACAAGTGTGTGCGCAAACACAGGTGCACTCTCTATTCCCTAACTCTCATAATCCGATGGGACGGCAATCCGACACGACCGAAAAGAGTTCAGGCCTAGGACTAACGGAGGCACGGGACTGTACACACTTCCAACTTCCAGACTCCAGGCTGCCACTGAGGATTTTCTGACAGAATAACCTAATAACATTTTTTATTGGACCGACCTGGGAATTGAACCCAGGACTACCTAGTCTGCGGCCTTACATCAAGCCACTAGACATAGTACATAGATCGGGTAATCAGAGACGTACAATTCAGTAAATATAACTATCTCCGAACAGACGAACAATATGCATTAGAATAACACAACTGAGCACTTCTAATCTAACGATCTGCATCTTTTGGTTGCTTAAGATGATGCTACATTGCACGTACTAAGCTATAATAAACAATGCTGACAAAATTTTATTTTCGCAATTTAGATTTTCAAAACTATGCCCATAGTTGTATTATAATTTGATGAAAACTATGTTGAAATAAATAAATTATAATACTATGGTGTATCAACAATTAATTCAATTCAATCGGAAAATAATTTTAGTAAAATAATACGTATTTATACAATTTAATTATATAATGCATTTTATACTTTTTTATATACCTTTCATATTAAAAATCAATACACATTTTTGTATCAAATTATTTAGAAAAATATAGTGTTATAAATTCCTTCGTTGTCATGTGAAATGCCTCTAATCAACTAGGGATTGAACACTTTCAATTTCAAATAAAAGTTTTTGTTTTAAAACCCAATCACTTTTTATTCCAGGACCTTCGGTCTGTGGCATTATATCCACCTACTAGACCAACGAGGAAGAAAACATATTATTAGCATTTTTTTTCTTACATCAATTTTTTATTTTGATCCGTATATATTACTTCTTATACAGTTATTTATATTTTCATCTAAATCTAAATAAATAATTTTAATATCTCCAACATAACCAGGATATCTTAACAAATTGGATTACTAAGCTTATGTAAATAATATCAATTTTCAAACCAGTTGCGATGTTAGCACGAAATCGATTTAGCCGTTCCGAATCACTGGACGATTAACTTTAATCTGGCTTTAGTTTGGAGATTCGCAAACTACGCTCGGAGAGAAATGCGATAAAATACATAGAATTGAATTGTTCAGATCCATGTATAATGTCTGTATATTAATGATATTGTATTTGGTTTGATGTTCGTGCAATGTATCAGGCGAAATAATTAAGTTATCATTGTGTGTTCAATTAAATAATCATATTTTTATAGTTGAATTTAATTATCATAGGAAAAGTTAAGCAGCGATAAATCAAACTACATATATAGTTTTTACACACATATATTGTCACCAGCACAGAAGGGGTTCACAAGAAAGATATAGCGAAGGTACAGTGATAGCGTTTAAGTATGAAAATAGAACAACTAAGAAATATGAGAGGAATAAAGCGTAATACGTAAAAGCGTTGTATAGCAATGAGTATCGAACGGTGCGCGCGCGGCATCACGGCGTCGGTATCGGAAAACGACTGGCGAGCGGGGTAAAATCGATGTTGCACGACGGTCCCGAGGCGCGCCCGAGCGCATCAGCTCGGCAGTGACGTCACGCATAGCGGTGCTTTAACCAACTATGCATGAAGCGAGTAATGCGTTTATTCAACGCTACATCAGCCCCCCCGGAGACCGTTAAGGTCGAAAAACGTCGGGAAAACGTACTCTTCGACCTGATCGAGTACGGCGATCTTCATTACTTCTAACTGTATCCTCTATCTGTTTCATCCCAACTTCCGTGCGCGGCGCTTGGTCACTCAGTATGTACGCTGGTTTTAATCTGTCTATCGAAACGGTGGTAGGTTTCCCCCGAATGTCGATCTTGAAGAATTTGTCTCCTCGTTCGATGACGGTATATGGTCCAGCGTACGGTGCCTGTAAAGGCTTGCGAACGAAATCTTGCCGTATAAAAACTTGTAGAGCAGATCGCAAGTCCTTGCTGATGAAAACAGGAGTTCTGCCATGGTGAACAACTGGTGTAGGTTTAAGTTTCCGAATGTTTTCTCGTAGTCGTGCGAGAAAATCTGTGCAATCCACGATTTCAGTGGGACAGTTGTTGAAAAATGTGCCAGGTAATCGTAAGGGCTCTCCATACACTAGTTCAGCTGATGACGTGCTTATGTCCTCCTTCCATGCTGAACGAATTCCTAAAAGAACTAGCGGAAGTACTTCAACCCAGTTTTCGTCATTGTGGCACATTATCGCCGCCTTGAGTTGCCGATGGAACCGTTCGACCATTCCATTCGCAGCGGGATGGTATGCTGTGGTCTGTATATGATTGACACCTATCAGCTTCGAAAGTTCCTTAAATAAAAATGCCTCAAATTGTTTTCCTCGATCCGTTGTTATCTTCTCGGGACAGCCAAAACGTGAAATCCAACCAGCAACAAAAGCATTTGCCACTGTGTCAGCTTTGATGTCGGAGAGTGGTATTACCTCTGGCCAACGAGTGAATCTGTCCACGGCTGTAAGACAATACTTATACTCTTGTGAGGCTGGCAGAGGTCCGATTAGATCAATGTGTACATGGCTGAATCTGTTCGACGGAGGAACAAAATGCTGTACAGGAGATCGAGTGTGTCTGGAAACTTTCGAGCGTTGACATGACAGACAGTTACGAGTCCACTCGGCACAGTCCTTTTTAATATTAGGCCACACGTAGTTTTGCGTGACCAGTCTGGTTGTTGCTTTAACACCTGGGTGGCTCAATCCGTGAAAGCAGTCGAACGCTTGTCGGCGGAATTCTGGAGTCAGATAAGGACGTGGTGATAAGCAGGACATATCGCAGTAAATCGTCTTACCGGAACCAGAAATGTCTAATCTCTGGAGGTCCAGACAAGAAGTATTGCTTCTTAAAATTCCTTGGAGCTCGTCGTCATTCGCTTGCGATAAAGCTAATGCGTCCAAGTCGATGGCGGTGGTAATTGCATCCGTGCGTGAGAGAGCATCGGCTACCACGTTGTCTTCACCTGCGACATATTTAATATTAGTTGTGAATTGCGACACAAAATCAAAATACCGAAATTGGCGTGGTGAGCAATTCTCTGAGGCCTTTCTGAACGCCGATACTATTGGTTTGTGATCGGTATATATGGTGAAGTCTTTCCCTTCTACCATATGACGGAAATGTTTAACGCCTTCGTAGATCGCTAGTAGTTCTCTGTCGAATGGACTATATTTTCGCTGTGATCTACTGAGCTTTTTGGAGAAGAAAGCAAGCGGTTGCCACACGGAGTCTATTTCCTGCTGTAGTACAGCGCCGATCGCGTTGTCTGAAGCATCTGTCCACAGAGTTAATTCAGCTGTTGGATGCGGGTGTGCTAAAAGTGTGGCTTGAGCTAGACTTGCCTTACATGCTTCGAATGCCTTCTGAAGCTCGTTTGACCAAACAATAGGTGTACTGGCTTTGATAGCTGGACTAGACAGTAGCTCGTGCAATGGGGCTTGTATCCTTGCTGCGCTAGGAACAAAACGGCGGTAAAAATTTGTCATACCCAGAAATCTTCGTAGTTCCCTGATGGTCTTGGGTTGCGAGAATTTTTGTATGGCTTCCACCTTTTGAGGATGCGGCCTCGTACCTTCTGCAGAGACGACGTACCCCAGAAACTCCACCTGTGGCTCCCCTAATACGGATTTCGAAGCGTTGATCACGACACCGTGGTCCTGTAAACGCTGAAAGATTTGCTTCAGGTGTTCACGGTGCTGCGTCTCGTCCTGAGAGGCCACAAGGATGTCATCAATATAAGGAAAACAGAAGTCTAAACCTTTGAGTATCTCATCTATAAAGCGTTGGAATGTTTGAGCAGCATTGCGTAGACCAAAACTCATATATGGAAACTCAAACATTCCGAACGGGGTAGTTATAGCAGTCTTAGGTATATCAGCAATGTTGACTGGGATCTGATTATACGCCCGGATTAGGTCAATTTTACTAAACACTGTGCAGCCGGCAAGATTATGCGCTATATCACCTATATGGCGGACTGGGTATCGATCAGGTATTGTGCGCGCGTTAAGTGCACGGTAATCTCCGCATGGCCGCCACTCATTGTTTTTCTTTGGCACGAGATGTAACGGGGACGACCACGGGCTATCGGATCGCCTTGCGATACCTGCTCTTACCATATCCTCAAACTCCTTGATAGCAATCCGGAGTCTATCCGGTGCTAAACGACGAGGACGGCTGTATACAGGAGGTCCGGAAGTCGTGCGTATGTAGTGGAGTGTGTTGTGCTTGACCTCACGCGGAGACAGGTCTCCAGCGGGTCTAGTGAGATCCGGAAACTGCGAAAACAGGTCATGGTATCGCGAAGTACCTGTAAAAGATTTAATTTGGCACACAACATGTGATGCAGGTTTAGCAAGAGCACTTAGTGAAGTAATATTGTCTATTAAGCGATGGTGTCTAGCGTCCACAAGCAAATTATAATGCGATAAAAAGTCTATGCCTATAATAGGTTTAGTGACGTCAGCTATGACAAAACGCCACGTAAAAGCACGCCTGAGTCCAAAGTCTAAGGAAAGGTTCACCCAGCCGAAAGTATTTATTGTGGACCCATTGGCTGCGAACAGCTGATAGTCTGTCTTTATACACTTCCTATCTCGAATATAATTATGTGGATATACACAAAGGTCAGAACCTGTATCTATTAAATACTGCACTTTAGTCTTACAGTCCGTTACGAAAACGCGGCCACCAGCTACACTATTACAGTCACGCGTTGCCGCCTTCACTGACTGCTTGGTTCGTTTCCCGAGTGAAACGAACACGGGGAGCGGCACTTCGTCGACTGGTTGCCGAAACGCCGATGGTACCAGCAATGGCTCGAGCCAGCATTAGAGCGGCTCCGGGACCGTCGACGCCAGCGTGGAGAACGCGCTCGACTTCTCGAACGCGAGCGGGACCTGATGGATAGCTCCGCAACTTGCCGTGACAGGTCGTCGACTCGCTGAACAAGCTTTTCTATGAGCGTCGTCGGACATCCTGACGGTGTTGAAGTCGACGTCGATGCTGCTGCTACCTGAGGTTGCAGAGATACCTCGTGGATCTTATCTACAATTTGCGCCACCGTGTCGAGGGGGAGATCGGCTTGAGCTGCAATAATCGCCTGAACGTGACTAGGCAATCGGTTCGTCCACAGCGAGCGTATGAATTCGTCCGGTACATCAGCTCCAGCTAGGCTCCGCAGATGTCGAAGAAATTGAGAGGGTTTCCGAACTCCTAACTCTTCGTGGGTAAGTAATTGTCTTACCCTTTGCTCCTGTGACGCCGACAACCGCGAAATTAATTCTGTTTTTATTTTTTCGTATTTATTTTCTGCCGGCGGATTCGTGATTACATCTTTTACCTCGCATACATATTTGTAGTCTAAATTGGCGATAACGTGGTAGAACTTCGTGCCATCCGCCGTTATATTAGACAAGGCGAATTGTCCTTCTAATTGAACAAACCACAATGCCGGTTCGTTCGGCCAAAATGGCGGCACCTTGACGTCAACGCGGCACACTTCTTCCTTCGCGCCATTGTTTGCCATTTTAACTTATTACTGTTAATTGCAACGTACACAGTCTATAATAGTGCGAGTGTTCGTACGGGTCACCACTTATAGTTGAATTTAATTATCATAGGAAAAGTTAAGCAGCGATAAATCAAACTACATATATAGTTTTTACACACATATATTGTCACCAGCACAGAAGGGGTTCACAAGAAAGATATAGCGAAGGTACAGTGATAGCGTTTAAGTATGAAAATAGAACAACTAAGAAATATGAGAGGAATAAAGCGTAATACGTAAAAGCGTTGTATAGCAATGAGTATCGAACGGTGCGCGCGCGGCATCACGGCGTCGGTATCGGAAAACGACTGGCGAGCGGGGTAAAATCGATGTTGCACGACGGTCCCGAGGCGCGCCCGAGCGCATCAGCTCGGCAGTGACGTCACGCATAGCGGTGCTTTAACCAACTATGCATGAAGCGAGTAATGCGTTTATTCAACGCTACATTTTTATTTATTGATTCTTATTCTAGTTATAATAATATACGTGGAGTTACAAGATTTATGTAATACTTGTAGATAGTATGTATAATTTATTCAACTTGCGTTTAGTTAGCGTTGGGCTTTACAAGCTCGGGGTGCATGTCAGTCACCTCCACGTGGTGCACCCTGGGCAACGGGGTCGACCAGCAATCCGATGTTTTTCCGGAATACTTGTCGATCGCGGCTGAGACTGACGCGGCGGAATTGTCGCGGGCCGCTCCTGGCCGCAAATAAGAGGACTCCGGGGTCCTTTTGGGCCGCCGGAGAGAGGAGGAGTTGGTCTCTGGAGTCCTTTCGGGCTGCTGGAGACAGAAGTAGAGGAGGAGGGAGAGGTGGGTTCGTCTAGTTTCGGTGTCGATGCTGGGCGGACAGACTTCGGTCACCGCCTTCTCAAACTCGTTTCCCCATCCAGGCGCCAGCCTGTGGTGGGACCGAGGGCCTTGCCTTCACCGGCCGGGTCGAGAGGAGAAAACCTCAATAAAAAACAACAGGTGGGTCGCTCACCTAAAGCGACGGCCGCAGGTGGGGTCGCGGTGGTGTGCTAACGCGTTCCCGTAACCCCGCCACCATGCGGTGAGAAGGAAACGAGGAGGTTTTAGTGGGTAGGACGGTGGCCTTCTGCCCCGTGAGTCCCACATACCCGTCCCGGTCGTGTCCGGATGCCAGGCGTAAATGCCTTTCCTCCTCGAAAAAAAAAAAAAAAGAAATGGGCTTTACAAGCTCGTATGGATGAAGTACTATCGAGAATTGTATGATTTAAATCGAGAGAGAAAGAAAGCCGAGAGGTTCCTGCAGTTCTACCGCGATTTCGATAGATTGTCGATTTAAACTCAGGCTAGCAATACTAAATAATGTCCTTAATACTTTATAAGCCATTTGTGTATCCACATAGAGTCTCTTGTGGGGCAATGTATACGATTCCACGACAGGATCCCAGAAAACGTTAAAAATATCTCAGTTGCTAAATTAAAAAAAAAAGTAAAGGAACGTTTGTGTGCTAAAGGTTATGCAATTAATAAATTTATGGATTGAAATACCTTGGGAATTAAACGATCGCCTTCTATATATTTGTCTTACACTGAAAACTTGTAAACGAAACATGATATAAAAAAAAGGTTCTTCTCAGGGCTGGGTGTTTCTTATTTGACAATCAATAAATAAATGTAATGCTGCTGGTTGTTGCATTGCGATATAGGGAATAATTAATATTTCTTATATCGCAAATGTCTATGGGCGGCATTTTGCCCATTTGACGACTGCCTTTTTTATAGAAGGCGGACGAGCATATGGGCCACCTGATGGTAAGTGGTCACCAACGCCCTTGGACATTGACATTGTAAGGAATATCAAACATCGCTTACATAGCCAATGCGCCACCAACCTTGGGAACTAAGATTTTATGTCCTTTGTGTAATTACACTGGCTCACTCACCCTTCAAACCGGAACACAACAATATAAAATCAAGTACAGCTATTTTGCGGTAGAATATCTGATGAGTGGGTGGTACCTACCCAGGCGAGCTTTCACAAAGTCCTACCTATAATATTAAAAATACATGGTAGCCGCTACTTCGTCCTCGTGAAGGTGGGTATTATGGTATATCACCCATGATAAATTTATTCAATGTACAGACACACTGTTTCTACTGATGTTTTATATGTTTCATCAATGATTTATGTAACATAATTCTTATGTAATGAAATATTCATCTAAAATTAATTAAGTAATGTAAGCCTGAAAGTCTAGCAAGTTAGGATTAGTTATTTCGTAATTATGTTTCAGAATATTACTGAATTCTTAATATAATTATAATACAAAAACATATATATTATGACGATTCTAATCTAAATGTAAATATGATACTCCCCACCATACGATGAACCAACCGAGAAAATATGAGTTGAGTTTTACTGGTAAAGACGGTAGCTGTTAAGAGTAAAACTGTGTGTGTTGTTTTTGTTTGTCACTAGATGGCATTAATTCACTATTTGAAAGTCCTGAATCGCGCTGTCTAAGTTTTTTTGTAATAGTACGTATACGTAATGTCAATTTTTCATAATTTTTTACAAGGCGGAGTCTAGTACTCGCCACAACGCCCGGTGACGCTGTAAAGGCCAGGGCCAACAGCATATACACATTCAGAAAAAAATAAATCATAATTTTATCAAATTAATTAAAGTTTCGTGAACAATGAAATATAGTTCTTATTTCGGTCATCTGATCCCTCTGATTTCTTCAGGCGTAAATAGTGGCTCAATTTCAATTTACCAGAACCATAACTGAACTTACTGAAATAAACCAATTCAATTTCACTTATTATAAAATAACAACACCTATATAAGTACCAGGACTTTTGAGCGAATTACCGCATTCAGTCGAGATTTCATACCCAATAATCCATATTCCGTAGCCAATACGTGCCGAGGCGGCGAAACAGGGTATTCTCCTCAAACCATTCTGTTTAAGAGTTTGTTAAATTATTTTCTTTATTAAGTACATATTATTCCATGCTATTTTAAAAAAGTTGTATACAAAGGTGAACTCTTTCATTCCTAAATTCTTCACTTCTTTGAGTAGTTTTTTACTGAGTTATCAAGAACTACATAGCAGGTTTATAATATTGAATAACAGTAAGCCTGTTAATGTCCCACTGCTGGGCCAAGGCTTCCTTTCTCTCTCTCTCTGTTTATAATATTGAATGGTATACTATAATTTATATTTGTCTCAAGCTTAGTATCAATCATAGGTGATAGGCTTTTAGCTCATGTAAAGAATTAATTTAGATTTTATTAATCGTAATCAATTGTCTAATGTCATGCTTAGCAGATATCCACGATGGTATCAAATATTTAAAGACACATTTACGATATTATATTATATCGATCGCAATGTACATAATATGACATAAGACTAAGTATTATGTATATTGATTTAGTAAGTTTTCAGGTAGGCATTACAAAATAAAACGTCACCTTATTTATAAGTACAACTGACGTAACATAGACCAATAGCACACAGTGCGTATCCCAAATTTGTTGCCCCTATTATTTTTGCAATTGATTATAAAAAATTTGAAGAATTGTAAAAAGAACACTTATATAATACTAATCTAAAAAGCAAGAATGATATTTGTTGACATATGCACAACATATTTAAAAAATAATAATTCGAAACGAGCATAATAAATAAATAAAATAAATAATAATAAAAGCTTAAACTTAAAACATGCACTTTTAATTAAACGAAAAGTATAAAACCATCTAGTGATTTTTTTTCACAAATAAATACACATTTAATTTTGATCTTAGAACGCTGTTAGTTAGTAATAAATCTACAATGTGCGCTCATTGTAGTGTCAATCCCTAAATATATCCCCGCCAGATGTCAAGTTTGAACCACGAGCATACCGAATGCCAATAAATCAAATTTTAGTCATTTGTCTCGTTATTACGTTCGCGAATAGAGCGTGACGTCGGTGTCGATCCTATTCGACTTATTATTTTATATTTAAAAAAGTAATTGTTGTAAGTGGCCCACTGTGCGTTAAGTCCTCTTCTTGAGGCGGTTTGGAACTTATATGGAGTTTATTTCACCATATTTCTCTAATACGGGTTGTTGGATACGCATGTAGCAGATATTCCGACACATGCAAGCTTAAAGCATTAATTATTTTGTTACATAAGCGAAACGATATGCATATTTCATGTTGTTATGCAAAAATCTGCCTACGTGTTTCCAGTTTTTTTTATGTAATAGGTGACAAGTCAACTCATAATATATTCAGCTCTGCGTTACACAGTTATCATGATTATTTTATATTAATTAATATATTTGATCATTCTATAATTTAAAAAATGCAAGTCAAATGAGGTGTATACCGCGATGTTCCCCTACCAGTTTCCAATTATTGAAACGTGACAGACATACGGCTTAGAGGCGGTAATTGCTTGATGCCTAGCTTCGTCTGTCCATGTTCCTGTTTGGTGAAGTCATTGTCTGGTAATTAGAGATATGACATCACAGAACATTTAATCAAATTCTTATTAAAAATATTAGTAAATTTTCTTAGTAAGTTTATATTGTTTCACCAATTTTGTGTAATTAAAATATCACTTAAAGATTAAATGCCTTGTTACTAATTAGAAGATAAATATTTCCTTTGTTGTTTTAAAAATTTGGTTATTTATTTTTTGTCAGCGATTGTAGTCCATTGCAGTATAAGGTCTCCCAAAGCTAAAATATTCGCGGTCCTAAACTTTTGATCCAGTGGGTCCCTCTTTTTGGTCATTCACTCTTTAGTATCTAACTATTTTTTTTTTTATAAGTTAGTGAAAACGATAAAATAAAAAAGTATAGTTATTGATAACTATGTTATAGAAATTTATAGAATTTAATCTAATATTAGTAGCCGCACCCCAACAATGTTCCAATAAGAAGAGAAATATATGAGAACAAGCTGACCTAAAGATATTTTTATCGGGACGTTGTTAGATCTTAAATATTACATTAGGAAGCTTAAAGATAACTAGACCTTTGAAGGAAGTGACTTTATAACTTTAATGGCTTCGTCCCCTACATTTTATGAGACAAAATATTCTTAGAGCGAGACTCCATATTGTAGATAAATATGGAATATTGATACAATCAAACGATCATTATATACCTGATTAGTGAAAATGTTTATTGATCAATTAATTGAAGTAAGAATATATATCAAATTATTTATTTATTAAGGATCTCCAACAAAGGATACACTTACGAGTACATAACATGAATAACAATACAGATGTAAACGATTTACTGGAAGATATAAATATATTTACCAACTGGTGTAGTATAAATAAAATGTCACTCAATATCAAAGTGTCACTATGTTCAATTTACTCGAAATAAAACACTTAAACCTGCATGTGTCTCATTTCACTGAAGTTCCTCCACATGCGTAGTCCACCAACACCCACTGGAGCAGCGTGGTGGAATAAGCTCCAAATCTTCTGCTCAAAAAAGGGAGAGGGGGCCTTTAATCCAGCAGTGGGACATTCACAGGCTCTTACGGTACGGTAAACTACGATATGATGTGCATATCTTAAATAGTGTTTCAAAAGGATTTAAATTATTGGTCTTAAGAAATTTAAAATAAAACATTAAACACAAAGACAGTCTTTAACACAATGAATAATTTACACAATGTGTGAGCTTAAATAACCTCACAGGATCAACAAAGTCAAATATTACATTAGGTAATGAATTTAGATAAGACACAACTCCGTCAAGCTTAGTTTATCGATCCTTAATTAATTTCGTAGACCCCTTTAGAGATATTGTTCAATAGATGCTATATATATACGAATGCTGCCTGGATTGATTAACACTAAATGAAATTAGGTCAATAACCTTAAAATGACGTTATCAAAAAATTGTAAGTCACTTTCACTAATAAACTGTAGACGAAATGTTAAATGATGACAACTGTTTTCTAAGTTTTTTCATCATACCATAGTCTCTTTTACTGATTATTAAAATAGCGCCTATCGAAGAACACCACTTCTAATGACTGTACCATAGAAATACAGGAGTGCCACAAATCAAATTCTCTGTATAGAAACTTGGGGTGAAAATTTCAAAGTGCTTTTTGGCTAGGTCTGTGACCCAGACTTAGTCGTGGATGGAAGGACATCCTATATTTTTTCTATAGAGACACGGTTATTCCAGACATGATCTTGAAGGTCATCCCTCATGACTCAATTTTTTATCACAAAATGGACGTATAAACTTATACATCACTTCATATCCTCTCAATCCTCTAATGCCGTTCAAACTCCTTAATTATGTATTGGACAGATTTTTGAATTAAAATAAAACCAAGCTCAATAGTCCTACGGCTATGTGTTATAATGTTTAATCGGACAAGTTTTTACAGACTTTTGATATTTTTTTTAACCAGCTATTTTGCATTTGGCCCAAAATCAATTTAAAATTCAAAGTCACGTGATGGAAAAGGAGAAGAGGTAAATGACTCAACTATATCGCTCTAAAACCTTTACATACCATTTACTATGTATGTACGTTCGTTTTTATTAAACGTTCTTTGTATGCAAATACTAAAAACGCATCAAACTATTTTTATAAAAACGAATTTATTTTTAAAGAACAATTAAAATACGAAACGTATTTTGTATCGCAATAAAAATATTCACGGTTGTTTTTGTTATTTTTTTTTATTTAAATTAAATATGTATTACTCACTAGATACTACTATTTTCAATTTAATGTCTGTATGTATATCATCAGCTTATTAAGGAAATTATTTTATATATAATTATTTTGGCTCTTTTCAAAGTAACCAGAAACAATATTATTTGTAGAATTAAGCGATTCGTTTTGACTTAATTGAATGAAAGGTACAATTGATATTTGTTGAAAGCTACCATAGTCTTGCTTATTTTCATTAGAATAAGTTTACAGTTTTTGTAACTTAATATATATTTTCTTATAATAAAATTATTTATAACTCACTATATGACAATATTTAATTGTAAATCATTAGGTATCATCTCAATTAGGTAGGTTTACCATTATCAGTAAAGAGAATTTCAGCTGCAAAATATGTAACAATAATTAAATCATTAAAATTGTCACTGGGATTTAAATATATGCGTCGCTGTGGGAACAACCGTGGTTAAATATATGTTCTTAAATAAAATAATTTCCATAGTTTTTGCAACGCTTATGACGTCACGTCCATGGGCTATTGTTTGCAGGCTTGTAAAGTCGGGTGCGTATCTAAATTACAATGGCACGTGCTTTAGTAAAAATAATGTTACGTATTTCGCAGTTTTGCGTATCTAATCTCCCTTGTGAATGACGGTACGGATCTTTAAATGTAGGGCGCGTTTCGCCATAACGTGCTCAGCATTTCTGCGACTTTTTTGTATTTTTTAAAGGATATTTTTATATATATTATGATAAAAAATATTGTTTTTCGTTGTCAAATTATATTTAATAATTGAAATTGTATATAATATTGAATTGAGTTGTCAAATTATATATATATATATTTTTACGTAATTATTTATTGTTGATATGAAAAAATTTTAGCGCACCGTACACGATAATTAACTGAAACTTCAAGAGTCAGTTAAAGCCAGCGTAAGATTTCGAATGTCAGGTGTTGCTGCGTAAGATTTGTTAATGTGTGCGTGAGATCGGCACACGTTTGAGGCTAACTGAGACTGCGAGCTCACACGCTTACACATCAATTCTCGTGAGTAACTTGGCACTCACATCATTCTTTTATAACATTTTAATAAATATTCCTCATCATATGACTTGCAATGTCATTCACGTACATTCGACTCGAACATTAATTCACTAATTCTCAATAACGAAAACCTTCTATTTACGTCCACCCCTCATAAATGCGCCTCCAGTTTTATCTCTGTGAACCGATTGTTATGGACTTACCAATAAATTGATGGTGTGAATGTTAACTTACTGACACGCGTTATCTAAATTGTTCAAGCACGTGTCTGTAACCAGTATAATCATTAAGCAAGTCTAATGTTTTGATAAATACTTCTATTCTGATTTGAAATTTTTCATAAATAATATTGAATATAGAATTCTTTATTTATTTACAATACATATAGAGACATAATAATAATGTCCTCCAGACTGATTTTGGCCACGGCGGTCAATTTCAAGAAAGATTATCCAACCACGCAGGAGATATTATAGTGCACAAGTGTGTGCGCAAACACAGGTGCACTCTTTATATCCTAACTCTCATAATCCGATGGGATGGCAATCCGACATGACCAGAAAGAGTTCAAGCACAGGACTAACGGCTTTACGTGCTTTCCGAGGCACGAGAGTGTACACACTTCCATCTTCCAGACTTTGAGCTGCTATTGAGAATTTTCTGACAGAAAAACCCAATAACATTTTATTGGCCTGACCTGGGAATTGAACCCAGGACCTAAACAACGAGGCAGTAGAAAAAAAAAAGGCATAGTAATAGAACTATATATACGGCCTCACTTATAAAGGTTGTTTAGGGGGCGACTAATCAAACAATACTGTATCTTCTTCTTTAAAATGTCAAATTAATAATGATAGAAAAAGCGAAATCAATTATCAACTAAACAGTCACTAAGCAATGTCTATGAGCATAAAATATATTTACTTAAAAAGTACGTAACACAAAATTATACTAATATTTAATTTATTAAATATTGTATGTATTAAATAATATTTGTATATTGACTTTCTATAAGATTTGTTATATATATAATACATGATCGTGTTTATACGTTCCTAATAACATTATAAGTTATGTATAGTTAATCTACTTACTTACTTATTTGTTTTTATAGCAAAATGGCTCCTCTATCCAAAGGTTGTCTGGAAGAAATTGCTCTGTAGCAATAAGAGTGTTTGAACAGTATCTATAAGAACAGATCAAATATTGCGTACATACTTTATAAAATTTTTCTTATTTGTTTTTCAATAGAGTATTTGATTGCTATTCATATTATATATTTAACTATAATGGAAACATTATTATACAAAAATGAGACTATTTGTACAACTTCATTTTTGTTTACAAGAAACGAATATCTATAAATTTTATTATGAATATCTGTAACTCAAAATATCCTATATATTTAAAAAAAAAAACCAAAACAACGGTGAAATATAATATTCAAGTTGAATCCATTGCGATGTTATTCCACCAAGCGGCTCCAATGCGGGTTGGTAGATTACACATATCGCAGAATTTCGATGAAATTAAACACATGCAGGTTTCCTCACGATGTTTTCCTTCACCGTCAAGTACGAGGTGAAGTATAAATACAAATTAAGCACATGAAAATTTAGTGGTGCTTGCCCGGGTTTGGCCAGTACAGTCGGGAAGAATGTTCTGTACTAGCCGTGCCGGCCCGCAAGATGCCTCTTCACGCCTCGTTTGAAGGAACCCGGGTTGTTAGAGGAGGGGAACACGTGAGCTGGTAAGGAATTCAATTTTTTGGTAGTGCGACAAAGAAAAGAGTTGCCAAATTTCTTTGTGCGCGATGGAATTGATGTCACAGTTAGGCGGTGATATCGAGAACCAGCTCGCGTTGACTTAAGAAGGAAGGGGAAAGCAGGAATTAGAGAGAATAATTCCTCAGAGCACTCGCCGTGATACAGTCGATAGAAAGCGCTCAGTGCTGCTATCTCGCGACACAATTGTAAAGGTTCAAGGGTTCAAGTCGAGATGGCCCAGTGGTAAGAACGCGTGAATCTTAACCGATGAACGTGGGTTCAAACCCGGGCAAGCACCTCTGAATTTTCATGTGCTTAATTTCTGTTTATAATTCATCTCGTGCTTTTCGGTGAAGGAAAACTCGTGAGAAAACCTGCATGTGTCTAATTTCATCGAAATTCTGCCACATGTGTATTCCACCAACCCGCATTGGAGCAGCGTGGTGGAATAAGCTCCAAACCTTCTCCTCAAATAGGGAGAGGAGGCCTTAGCCCAGCAGTGGGACATTTACAGGCTGTTACTACAAGGGTGTTTGTGACCTTTACGTCGCCAATAATGCGTACTGCACGTCGCTGCAACCGGTCCAAGGCCTCCAGTAGGTACTTAGCGGAGCCATCCCAAAGGTGCGAGCAATATTCAACGCAAGACCGTACCTGTGTTTTGTATAACAGGCACAGTTGTTGTGGCGTGAAAAAACGTCGCACCTTGTTCAGAACTCCGAGTTTCCGTGAAGCTGTTTTTATAATAGCCTCGATGTAATTCCTTGGACTAAGGTCGTAGCGAACGTTCATCCCCAGCATGGCGATTTTGCTTTGTATCATCAGCGGTGTGCCACAGAGGGAGGGAAGAGGGGAAAATGGTGACTTTTTCGCTGTGAGAGCGCATACCTGTGTTTTCTTGGCATTAAACTCAACAAGATTATC
Organism: Nymphalis io; assembly: GCF_905147045.1. Taxonomy (NCBI): domain Eukaryota; kingdom Metazoa; phylum Arthropoda; class Insecta; order Lepidoptera; family Nymphalidae; genus Nymphalis; species Nymphalis io. The sequence goes on along the minus strand of NC_065910.1, from coordinate 3,638,385 downwards.
AGAACCCCATTTGGCGATGAGCTCTAACGTCCTATCGAGTTCAATGACAAGATTCTCCCGCCTCTCCTCAGTTTCCGCCCGCCCAGCTACTGCGCGTCCGTGGTATCCACCATGCACAGTACTATCATCTGCATAGCAATGTATGTTCCCAAGAGAGAGCATATTATTGATATGCAAAAGAAAGAGTGTGGGAGATAGCACAGATCCCTGGGGGACCCCAGCATTCACTACATAGAATTGTGAAGCGCAGCTATCTACTAAAACACGAAGGCTACGCTTGTGTAGGAAGCTGGCAATCCAGGTGCATAGCTTAGCAGGCAGACCATATGCCGGTAGCTTGGAGAGAAGACTTCTGTGCCAGACCCTGTCGAAAGCCTTGGAGATATCGAGGCTGACAGCCAACGATTGTCCATGCTTGTCGATAGCTTCACCCCAGAGGTGTGTTACGTACGCTAGAAGATCACCCGTGGACCGTTTTGGTCGAAACCCGTACTGACGATCATTAATTAGACAGTGATCTTCTAGGTAATGGATCAGTTGGTTGTTTAGAATCCGTTCCATCACCTTACAAAGTACTGAGGTGATAGCTATTGGTCGATAATTTGCCGAGTCAGACCGATCCCTTTTTTTGGGAACCGCTTGCACATTAGCTCTTCTCCAAGCCTCCGGCACACATCCCGAAGAGAGAGAAAGTTGGAACAGGCGCGTTAACACTTCTTCAGCACAATGGCTGGTATTCCATCGGGACCGTTAGCTTTCCGTATATCAAGTGATTGCAGCTCCGCACGCACATCACGTTGCCTGATTTTTATGTCAGGCATCGTGTGGCCACATGAAGGTATTGTTGGTGGCAGCGCACTACAATCATCGATCACGGAGTTGGCGGCAAAGAGTTTAGCCAGGAGATCGGCTTTCTCCTGCGGACTGTGAGCTAGCGATCCGTCCGGATTTCTGAGCGGTGGCAGCGAAAGTTGGCAGAAATTGTTTTGCACAGACTTGGTCAGACGCCAGAAGCTACGGGAGCCCCTAGGATGCGAAATAAGGTCATGACCAATCTGTACAATGCGCTGAGCATCCGCTCTCGTGTATGCCTTCCTACAGGACTTGGAATTTTTATTGTAGTTTGCTTTCAGTGAGTCAATGTTAGATGCCCCGCTAACGCAGCCGTTGATCCACGCGCGATATGCTGCCTGCTTAGATGATATAGCGTAACATTCACGAGTGAACCAACGGTTACGCGTACCCATACTGATGAGATCTGAGTTAGGAATGTAGTATTCCATTCCTAACATGATCTCATCAGCAACAGCAGCGGCACTAGCTGTCGAGTCATTCCCACTGAAGCAACGTTCCTTCCAAGGGACAGACGCATAGTAATCGCGCATACCGTCCCAATCTGCCGACTTATAGTGCCAAACGCGACGTTTGCAAACCGCTGATGGCGGCAGCTTGGCCTGTGGCACTTTGGTAGATATAAGGCCGTGATCCGAAGAACCAAGTGGAGCTTGAACCACAACCTGATATTCCACCGGGTGAGAAGTCAGCAGAAGATCCAGTAGAGAAGGCGCTTGCCCATCAATGTCTGGGATCCTGGTGGGCTGATCAACCAGTTGGGTCAAGTCGTGTGTGAGAGCAAAAGCATGAGCAGTTCTTCCAGCATGGTCAGTTTTGAGGGATTTCAACCATGATTCATGGTGAGCATTAAAATCCCCCCAAAAACACCAATTCCGCGTTAGGAAACTGCTCTTGTGCAACATCTGCCTTTGTGGCTTTGTCGGGTAAAATACCATACTGCTATTATTGCATAAAAAAATTAATAATAATGAAATTGTTATAAAATATAAATATAATATAAATATATGAATTGTTATTATTATTTTTTACAAAATTCATAACAATAGATTGATTGCAAAATAAATTATGAAAATTTTGAATTTCAGCCACTTCATTTTCAAGGTAGTATAGCCAACTGTACAGTACATATTGTACATTAAACAAAAGTGTACTCTCTATTCCTTTACT